>NC_061514.1:57544459-57611597 GCF_022539505.1 Lolium rigidum | reverse complement strand
GTGTTCGAAAATTTTCGAATTTTGTTTTTTTTTTTTTACTTGCCGACTGCATCGGCCCCCATATTCCAATACCCATCACTCGAAGATGAGATGCTTCCGTTGCATATCCTCAAAGATTATTATACCGGGTGCCCCCCGAGCCGATTCCTCAAGAGAATTGATGGTATCGCTCGTAAGGTTTGAGCAAATACGCTGAACCCGTACGGTGGACAGGATACTTTGGCCGATCACGGAATCGGGCTCCACGCCTCGCTTGCTCGTTGAAGGTTTTGAAGTTCCCTTCATAAGCTTTTCGGGGCCGATCAAGCAAGGATCAGCCTCTCCTCGGTTTGCTCATTGGTTTGATCTTGTTACTTGGTCGTGGCCGATAAAACCAACCCTACCACTTGATGCGCTTGTCAGTCAGGTCCACCTGCGGAGGCCCGTAGAGTCGTGGAGCGCTACGCTCCGTCGGCAAGACGAAACATAGCGCAGCCACCGATGTCCTTCATCATCGCTTCGTTTAGGGCGCTCACTCCATCTTCTCGTGGACGTACCTTCTTCATCCAAGGTTCGCTCGGACCTTGGCACCCGCATCAGCGTGCTTTCCTTAGCGGGCGTGTGCACAACCTCCTGCCTCCCCAGGGCCGCGTAATCGCCGAACCCCCGCGCTGAGAACGGCCGAGTCCGCTTCGTGGCACCACCCCGGGGCTTCTATGGTACCCATCTTCTTCCACTTCTCCGTCTTCTAAATCTTCAAGATTCGCCTAACGAGGTGACTCAGCCGCTTGCTTGTATGAGAGCCCCTAGGCGCTCGAACACGACACGTTGGCTCCCTCTCTTTTCCTCACGTATTTCAGTAATTGCCGATTGTGGTGACCACTGTCCTCCTTCGAATCCTGCAGTTGTTCCCGAAGAAGGGGCAACCCCAATGCCTCGGCGTTGTCCTCTTGCCCCTTTGATGCTTCCGTGCATGGGCCGTGCTCTCATCGTGACCCCGCGATTGATAGTCTCTGCCTTCTAGCCAAACGACTTCATCATCATAGTTGGACTGCCGGGCGTTGGCCATATCACCATGCTATTTGTTGAGGAGGTGGTCGAGAGAGGTCGTTGATATCTAGTATTCTTCACTTCTCCCTCTCGTACGTAGCGCTTGCCATCACATGGAGCCGATCACAGGAGCGGCTCTCCTCTCGTATCTTGCGAGAGCAATTTCGGCTTCTCATCTCCATCTTTGCTGTAGTGGTTCAGGTCCTACCATGTTGATGTCAACGTGGGACTCCGGGCCGGCAGCTCCTGGGGTAGATGACTTCTACCATGTTAACGGCTGGGGAAGGGCTGGGTGTCACTCTTCATGGCGTATCAAGGAAAATTAAACGCCTTCTCTATCGCGTCTGGATGTGTTGACGCCACACCCCCAACAAGCAGGCATGTGGGGAAAGCGAATTGTGGAATTTATGTGACGGCCGCTTAGCTCTTGCGCCGTGGGGAACTTGAGACCTTCAGAATCGTCAACCTTTCTCCTCGGAAAGCAGGAGGTCAAGATTTGTTCGGCCTTGGTCACGTCAAATCAGTCCTCTGGGCGGCCCTGTGGCTTTACTCATTTGCAGGACACGGGGTTCCTCCCCGAGTCCACCTACCATCGTTACTTCTTGGTCTCCCGCAGCACTTCACTTTCCTCCGAGACGACCATGACTATCGCACGCTTGAACTTGTCTTTGGGTACAGGTCTCGTGGCGCCGCTCATATGTCGATAAGCCTTCGAACCAGCAGGCGCCAGCAGGGATAATCTGCTAAGAGGCCATGTCCTTGAGCTGTTATATGCCAAAGCACTGCCAACTCGATCGCTTTCCTTTTTCATTATAACAACCAATAACATCGCCTTGTTAGTCTCAAGCTACTGATACCATTACCGTTTCTCCGCGCTTCCTCGACGTAGTTGTGCTAGATCTTAGCTAGAATCAAGTCACCATATTGCATGAACTCGTTTCTTCCACTACTTCAGATCGGGATGGAGCTGGTAGGGAGGTATACTATCCAAAGCGATCCCGTGAGACTGGGAAAAGAGCCCACAGTTGATCCCATACCGAAGCCGGTCCTATTGCGCCAAATATCGCCCATGTGCTCATGAGTCGAGCACTGATCCACTAATTTGGAGAAATCAGTGGAGCCAATATTTAGGTGGCAAATGATCATTCTCAGAGAGATCATCTGCATGGCTGGAATATAATATTGCCTCCTTTTTGTGATAAATGTCAACCGGCTCCTCGGGCATGGCATCATCCCGCATCCACTGCATGCCGGCAGAGATGCGTTCGGGATCTGCCGTGGTGGCGCATTTACGCTCATGTTTGTTTTTCCAGCTCTCCGAGCCAACCGTTGTGAGCCGGGGCTCGGGAAAGCCACGGGTGGCGACGGCTAGCCATTTTCCGCTTTCTGCCTGTCACTGACGCCTTCCGTTTGCGCTGAGTCTCCCCGACGCTGTGGTCAGTTTGAGAGTGCCTGTGTTACAATCCGGCACATACGGTACCAGCTGTGATCTCTGAGGGATCTCCTTAGGCGCCAACCAAGAACTGCAGTTTAGGGTCACTCACCATCAGATAATAATGCTGTGCAGTAGTCGATTTCACTGAAGCGCAACACCCATAAGGCAGCGTGGACGACTGGAGTGGCAATTTCCTCCAGCGGCCCCAGAGCTGGTCCTGACGCCAGGCAGACCGTGGCTCATGACTTCTGATCAGCGCCAGAGCAGGACGTCCACATGGGTGCTAATGACCCAGCCAGAAAGGCGCAGCTGAGTGGGAGCCACCAAGTAGTTAATCTCCCGCTCGGCAGGCTGCAGTGTGCTCCTCCGACGGCAGAGACGACCTCATCGAGCGCACCTTGTGGTGAACCCCTCCATCCGGGCGCTGCTGGGTACGGGTTCTTCCAAAAGAGCCGATGAGGTCGGCTTCGGGTGGGGTGGCCTTCGATCTGGCCATGTTTCTTCGAGCTCATCGCGCCTCTCTCGTAGGTGACTCAAGGCATTATCTGGCTGCCATCCCTGGCGTGGATGGGCAGTGGCTGATGGCATTGTCCCACTGGGCAAGAAGTGTGGCCTGTGTTGACCGCAAACTCACCACACGGGTAAACATGCCAGATTGCAGTGAGCGGAAGAGCCTGGGAGGTCGGCTGGGCCGAGACCCTCCGAGCGACGCCCGCACGCCCCCTTTCCTCGGGCTCAACACGCGCGGGCGCATGCGGGCGTGGTGATGTGCTACTCCGGCCCATACCACGAAGGTGGATGGGGAATGCCTCGCTAGTTCCCGCATAGGTGCTGCATGCAATGTTAATACACGAGCCTTGGACGCTTCAAAGACTCAGAATTTGCCTCTGGAAGAGGCCGATTCACCCATGATCCGTGGCAAGTATCAACATTGGTGATCCCGTTTGATCAAGATAAAGCACTGAGATCGACACACATTTAGGGCTTCACCAAGACTGATCATCCTACCTGTGTTAGCCTGCTGCAGCAGACTTGCCTGCTTCTGATACTAAACAAGGCCAAAGAACCAACAATGAGCTGATCCACTACATCCCCACAGGATCGCGGACCACCACGCCGCCCACCGGATCCCCCTTTGTAGGGCCTAACTACTGCATATTAAACTAATCCTTGCACAGCAAGAAAAATTTGTATCTGAGACTTACCTACTAAACGATATTTCCTTTAGATCCTGCAATTGCATCTTTTTGTTTCTTGTTTACACTAGTTTGGCATAATGGACAAAAATAAGCTTCTTGTTCTATTTCCTGAGTTAAGACATGGATGGTTTGATCCGAAAATTAAAAAACCCATGGAACATATTAGCATGAATACTTTGAATACCATTGTTGCTAATGATATGGAAAATTCTAAGCTTGGGGAAGCTGGTTTTGATGAGCATGATCTTTTTAGTCCCCCAAGAAATGAGGAGAAAATTTACTTTGATGATACTTTGCCTCCTATTTATGATGATTATAATGATAGTGATCTTTTGGTGCCACCTACTATGGAGAGTAAATTTTGTTGTGATTATACTATGCCTCCTACACTTGAGGAGAATAATAATGATAGCTACTTTGTTGAATTTGTTCCCACTACAACTAATAAAATTGATTATGCTTATGTTGGGAGTAATAATAATTTTATGCATGAGACTCATGATAAGAATGCTTTATGTGATAGTTATATTGTTGAGTTTGCTCATGATGCTACTGAAAGTTATTATGAGAGAGGAAAATATGGTTGTAGAAATTTTCATGTTACTAAAATGCCTCTCTATGTGCTGAAATTTTTGAAGCTACACTTGTTCTATCTTCCTATGCTTGTTACTTTGCTCCTCATGAACTTGTTTATTTACAAGATTCCTATGCATAGGAAGCATGTTAGACTTAAATGTGTTTTGAATTTTCCTCTTGATGCTCTCTTTTGTTTCAAATACTATTTCTTGCGAGTGCATCATTAAAACTGCTGAGCCCATCTTAATGGCTATAAAGAAAGAACTTCTTGGGAGATAACCCATGTGTTATTTTGCTACAGTACTTTGTTTTATATTTGTGTCTTGGAAGTTGTTTACTACTGTAGCAACCTCTCCTTATCTTAATTTTGTGTTTTGTTGTGCCAAGTAAAGTCTTTGATAGTAAGGTTCATACTAGATTTGGATTACTGCGCAGAAACAGATTTCTTTGCTGTCACGAATCTGGGTCTAATTCTATGTAGGTAACTCAGAAAATTAAGCCAATTTACGTGAGTGATCCTCAGATATGTACGCAACTTTCATTCAATTTGGGCATTTTCATTTGAGCAAGTCTGGTGCCTCAATAAAATCCATCTTTACGGATTGTTCTGTTTTGACAGATTCTGCCTTTTATTTCGCATTGCCTCTTTTGCTATGTTGGATGAATTTCTTTGATCCATTAATGTCCAGTAGCTTTATGCAATGTCCAGAAGTGTTAATAATGATTGTGCCACCTCTGAACATGTTAATTTTTATTGTGCACTAACCCTCTAATGAGTTGTTTCGAGTTTGGTGTGGAGGAAGTTTTCAAGGATCAAGAGAGGAGTATGATACAATATGATCAAGGAGAGTGAAAGCTCTAAGCTTGGGGATGCCCCGGTGGTTCACCCCTGCATATTTCAAGAAGACTCAAGCGTCTAAGCTTGGGGATTCCCAAGGCATCCCCTTCTTCATCGACAACATTACCAGGTTCCTCCCCTGAAACTATATTTTTATTCGGCCACATCTTATGTGCTTTGCTTGGAGCGTCGATTTGTTTTTGTTTTTGTTTTGTTTGAATAAAATGGATCCTAGCATTCACTGTATGGGAGAGAGACACGCTCCGCTGTAGCATATGGACAAGTATGTCCTTAGGCTTTACTCATAGTATTCATGGCGAAGTTTCTTCTTCGTTAAATTGTTATATGGTTGGAATTGGAAAATGCTACATGTAGTAATTCTAAAATGTCTTGAATAATTTGATACTTGGCAATTATTGTGCTCATGTTTAAGCTCTTGCATCATATACTTTGCACCCATTAATGAAGAAACACTTAGAGCTTGCTAATTTGGTTTGCATATTTGGTTTCTCTAGAGTCTAGATAATATCTAGTATTGAGTTTTGAACAACAAGGAAGACGGTGTAGAGTCTTATAATGTTTACAATATGTCTTTTATGTGAGTTTTGCTGTACCGTTCATCCTTGTGTTTGTTTCAAATAACCTTGCTAGCCTAAACCTTGTATCGAGAGGGAATACTTCTCATGCATCCAAAATCCTTGAGCCAACCACTATGTCATTTGTGTCCACCATACCTACCTACTACATGGTATTTCTCCGCCATTCCAAAGTAAATTGCTTGAGTGCTACCTTTAAAATTCCATCATTCACCTTTGCAATATATAGCTCATGGGACAAATTGCCTAAAAACTATTGTGGTATTGAATATGTACTTATGCACTTTATCTCTTATTAAGTTGCTTGTTGTGCGATAACCATGTTTCTGGGGACGCCATCAACTACCCTTTGTTGAATATCATGTGAGTTGCTATGCATGTCCGTCTTGTCTGAAGTAAGAGAGATCTACCACCTTTATGGTTGGAGCATACATATTGTTAGAGAAGAACATTGGGCCGCTAACTAAAGCCATGATTCATGGTGGAAGTTTCAGTTTTGGACATATATCCTCAATCTCATATGAGAATAATAATTGTTGCCACATGCTTATGCATTAAAGAGGAGTCCATTATCTGTTGTCCATGTTGTCCCGGTATGGATGTCTAAGTTGAGAATAATCAAAAGCGAGAAATCCAAAATGCGAGCTTTCTCCTTAGACCTTTGTACAGGCGGCATGGAGGTACCCCATTGTGACACTTGGTTAAAACATGTGTATTGCGATGATCCGGTAGTCCAAGCTAATTAGGACAAGGTGCGGGCACTATTAGTATACTATGCATGAGGCTTGCAACTTGTAAGATATAATTTACATAACTCATATGCTTTATTACTACCGTTGACAAAATTGTTTCATGTTTTCAAAATAAAAGCTCTAGCACAAATATAGCAATCGATGCTTTCCTCTTTGAAGGACCATTCTTTTTACTTTTATGTTGAGTCAGTTCACCTATCTCTCTCCACCTCAAGAAGCAAACACTTGTGTGAACTGTGCATTGATTCCTACATACTTGCATATTGCACTTGTTATATTACTCTATGTTGACAATTATCCATGAGATATACATGTTACAAGTTGAAAGCAACCGCTGAAACTTAATCTTTCTTTGTGTTGCTTCAATACCTTTACTTTGATTTATTGCTTTATGAGTTAACTCTTATGCAAGACTTATTGATGCTTGTCTTGAAGTACTATTCATGAAAAGTCTTTGCTTTATGATTCACTTGTTTACTCATGTCATTACCATTGTTTTGATCGCTGCATTCATTACATATGTTTACAAATAGTATGATCAAGGTTATGATGGCATGTCACTTCAGAAATTATCTTTGTTATCGTTTTACCTCGCTCGGCACGAGCGGAACTAAGCTTGGGGATGCTGATACGTCTCCGACGTATCGATAATTTCTTATGTTCCATGCCACATTATTGATGATATCTACATGTTATATGCACACTTTATGTCATATTCGTGCATTTTCCGGAACTAACCTATTAACAAGATGCCGAAGAGCCGATTCGTTGTTTTCTGCTGTTTTTGGTTTCAGAAATCCTAGTAATGAAATATTCTCGGAATTGGACGAAATCAACGCCCAGGGTCCTATTTTGCCACGAAGCTTCCAGAAGACCGAAGAGGGGTCGAAGTGGGGCCACGAGGCGCCGCCACACTAGGGCGGCGCGGCCCAGGCCCTGGCCGCGCCGACCTATGGTGTGGGGCCCTCGTGTGGCCCCCCGCGTTGCCCTTCCGCCTACTTAAAGCCTCCGTCGCGAAACCCCCAGTATCGAGAGCCACAATACGGAAAACCTTCCAGAGCCGCCGCCATCGCGAAGCCAAGATCTGGGGGACAGGATTCTCTGTTCCGGCACGCCGCCGGGACGGGGAAGTGCCCCCGGAAGGCTCCTCCATCGACACCACCGCCATCTCCATCAACGCTGCTGTCTCCCATGAGGAGGGAGTAGTTCTCCATCGAGGCTCGGGGCTGTACCGGTAGCTATGTGGTTCATCTCTCTCCTATGTACTTCAATACAATAATCTCATGAGCTGCCTTACATGATTGAAATTCATATGATGATGCTTGTAATCTAGATGTCATTATGCTAGTCAAGTGGGTTTTACTTATGTGATCTCCGGAGACTCCTTGTCCCACGTGTGTAAAGGTGATGGTGTGTGCACCGTGTGGGTCTCTTAGGCTATATTTCACAGAATACTTATTCACTGTTATGAATGGCATAGTGAAGTGCTTATTTATATCTCTTTATGATTGCAATGTGTTTTGTATCACAATTTATCCATGTGCTACTCTAGTGATGTTATTAAAGTAGTTTATTCCTCCCGCACGGTGTAATGGTGACGAGTGTGTGCATCCGTGTTAGTACTTGGCGTAGGCTATGATTGTGATCTCTTGTAGATTATGAAGTTAACTATTGCTATGATAGTATTGATGTGATCTACTCCTCCTACATGGTGTGAAGGTGACAGTGTGCATGCTATGTTAGTACTTGGTTTAGTTGTGTTGATCTTTCATGCACTCTAAGGTTATTTAAATATGAACATTGAATTGTGGAGCTTGTTAACTCCGGCATTGAGGGTTCGTGTAATCCTACGCAATGGTGTTCATCATCCAACAAAAGAGTGTAGAGTATGCATTTATCTATTCCGTTATGTGATCAAAGTTGAGAGTGTCCACTAGTGAAAGTCTAATCCCTAGGCCTTGTTCCTAAATATCGCTATCGCTGCTTGTTTACTCGTTTTATCTGCGTTACTACTGCTACCATATTACCACCATCAACTACACGCCAGCAAGCTATTTTCCGGCGCCGTTACTACTCGCTCATATTCATTCATACCACCTGTATTTCACTATCTCTTCGCCGAACTAGTGCACCTATTAGGTGTGTTGGGGACACAAGAGACTTCTTGCTTTGTGGTTGCGGGGTTGCATGAGAGGGATATCTTTGACCTCTTCCTCCCTGAGATCGATAAACCTTGGGTGATCCACTTAAGGGAAACTTGCTGCTGTTCTACAAACCTCTGCTCTTGGAGGCCCAACACTGTCTACAAGAATAGAAGCTCCCGTAGACATCAGGCAGCTCACAAGATCTAAACATGATAGCACAAGAGGAGAAGATAACCATCTAGCTACTGCTATGGACCCATAGTCTAGGGATGAACTACTCACGCATCAATCCGGAGGCGGGCATGGTGATGTAGAGCCCTCCGGTGATGATTCCCCTCTCCGGCAGGGTGCCGGAGGCGATCTCCAGAATCCCCCGAGATGGGATTGGCGGCGACGGCGCCACAATATGTTTTCTCGTATCGTGGCTCTCGGTATTAGGGTTTTCGCGACAGAGAGTTTATATAGGCGGAAGGGCAGAGTCGGGAGGCTCACGAGGGGCCCACACCATAGGGCGGCGCGGGCCCCTCCTTGGCCGTGCCGCCAGGTGGTGTCGCCACCTCGTGGCCCCACTTGGTATCTCCTTCGTTCTTCTAGAAAGCTCCGTGGAAAATAAGACTCTGGGCTTTTGTTTCGTCCAATTCCGAGAATATTTCCTGTGTAGGATTTCTGAAACCAAAAACAGCAGAAAACATGAACTGGCGCTTCGGCATCTTGTTAATAGGTTAGTGCCGGAAAATGCATCAAAATGATATAAAGTGTATGTAAAACATGTGAGTATTGTCATAAAACTAGCATGAAACATAAGAAATTATAGATACGTTTGAGACGTATCAGTGGTGCATCGGATACGCATGGAGGTGGTGGAGATGATGGTGACGACGGTCCTATCTCCGTTTGATGCAGGTGGTGTTAAGAGATGGTGAGGAGATGCAACAACTTTTTGCTATGAACTATGCACGATTTTCTATGATTGTGTCGTGGCGATTTGATGTAAAACTATGAACTATGCATCACTTGTTTGCATCTGGTAATTTGATTTGCCAATTCTGTGAAAAACCCTGCATTTACGGGTTCGGAAGCTGCTATCGCGGAACAAAGACTGTAAACCAAAACTACAAAACAAAATATTCTGTTTTACAGTTTTGGTTGACGGGCTCTGTTCCGCGTCATCTCTTTCTCGACCCATAAACACGAGATCGGTGAACCGAACTCCCGCTTTTCAGTTTGACTGTTTACGGGCTCTGTTAGAGATGCTCTGCGAAATCGAAGCCCGGGAACCTGGCGTGCAACACATGTATAAGCCTATATAGGGGTAACCGAACATGTAACGAACCCTAAGTCCTACGTGCGTCGAGCTGGGATGGTGGACGCCTACGTGCGTCGAGCCTGGACAAGCGAACAACACGGTGGCCACATGCTCTCTTGCGAGATGCGGAATTGATGGAGGGAGGAATATGATAAGGAAGGGAGGAAAGGGACGGGAGAAGGAGTAGATGGTAGTGTGCTAGCCACACCCCGGCGCCCTGGCCAGAACCAAATATATTGGAAGTGTGCTCTGCAGTGACCTATGCTACCGATAAGGTCATACTGGTAGCGTTCTAGCATGTGGATACAATGTGGATATGTTCTTGCCCAGTGTGCGTCTAGCTAGGGCCCTCATACTAGTAGCGTGCGGAACGCATGACTATGCTACCGAGTAAGCCCATAATGGTAGCGCATCCATTTTTGGCACACTACGAGTAAGAGAAGTAGGTGACATAATTCGGGCCCGTAACCAGTTAGCATGCGGCCCCTTTGGCGCGGATGCGGCTAGAGGTAGTGCTGCCTTGGTCCGATCTGGGCCCATAGTGGGCTACGAGGATAATGTGACACATCGTATTGGTGGAGTTGTTCGGGGAGGAAGCAGAGGCAGAAGGTGGTTCTGGAGTTGCACTGACTCGAGTGTCACGTTATCCATGGGTACACGCTCTTTCCCCACTGTTATCGCTCCCACCCCTCCCTTCTCATTCTCTCCCCGATCCGGGACGGCAAGCCCCTCACCTTTTCTTCTCTAGCGATAGCCGACATTGTGGTCGGGGAGGGACTCTCCCCTTGTATAGTATGTGTAGTTTTAGGTCTAGAGTTTGTGGTTTGCTTCTTGTTTGGGTCCATGTCGTGGTCTCAGGTGCTCCTGGTCTCTCGAGCTGTAGCCAGGGGTGCTTCTCCTCTTTTTGCTCCTGGCGCTTCCATGGTGGGGGCCGAAGGTGGCGGAGGAGGCAGGTGCAAGATCCTAACCAAATAAGCTAGTTTCTCCCCTAAAACTTGATCTCGTGACTGGCCGCTGTGTGGATGTGGTAGGGGAGGAGGGCCGATTTTTTTTGTTCAGCCACCGTGGATGTGGAGATGGAGGATGCTGGGAAGCTGCTCCGCTTTGACCTATACAACAAGGAACTGCATGTATCTCCGGAGTTCATCAACCGAGGCCAAATTTTGCCTTAGTTATCTATATGGTCGACGGGCCACTCCGTTCTGTGGTGTTGTGTGCACTACAGTGTCTTCAACCTCCAGGCCGGCGTGCCATCAAGGAGGCCCTTCAGCGACAGCGACTCCGTCACGATGCTCATCGTCAGCCCATCGCTAAGTCATCTCGTCCCCGTGGCGGCACTGGCGGCGGTGATGTCGAGTGCATTTCGTCGCTGTGGAGAAGGACCAGAAGGATTCGATTGCTTTTTTCCATCTTGTTGCAGGGTCCTTTGTGTAAAGTTGTTGGTCTTGGTAGAATTTTTCTTTTGGATCACTTTGTAATATGTAACCCACGACTGATTTAATTGCAGTTCCAGGAAGTTTCCTTGTTAAAAAATAAAACGTTATCCCTGAGTGGGTGTGGTAGTGCTGTGTTGTTGGCCATGTGGGTGAGTGAGGACGTGGTGCCTAGGGTTGTATAGCACGGATAATTTCCGCTCTAAATTCGCATCCTCATCCGTTTTTAAGGATATGGTATGTGATTTTCCAAATCCGACGGATACGGACATAGATATGGATATTGATCATGCGGATATCCGACGGATGTGATAGCGGACATGGTATGGCTATTATTCGACGGATACATATTATCCGCTGTTTTTTGCGGATTATCCTACTTTTTCAATTAGGATAATCTGATTATATTAGCCCAACCCACTAGCCTAAGTATCCAATTAGTCTTTATGTATATTATAACCTAGAGTCTAGTGATTATATCACATAATCACCGGTAATAGTAGGGTGCACTGATCAGACGATCACATGACATATCGTTTCCCCATCCTGTGTACACCAGCACCGCCTACCGCCAGCGCAAAGCCTATCTCTCCGGCGATCCGGCTGGCACAATTGACAGTCTTTGTAATAAGTACTGAGATCTTCACATTGGTGATATTTTAAACTATTTGCCACTCTATGTTATTATTTTGAGGGTTTTTTGTTCATATATTTGTAGGTGAAAATATGTCTTCATGCGCGTATCTATCCGATATATTTTGTCCGTTTCCTTTTCGAATCTGTTCTATTTCCGATCCGCATCCGTAGTCTGATATAATCTACATCCAAATCCGCATCCGATCATTATTCGCTCCGCTCCAAATCCGGCAAAAGAATATGCTAAAGGATATGAAGAGAGCATTATCCGATCCGATCCGTTTACATCCCCAATGGTGCCCCGTGCGGACTCTTGGCATGTGGCATCAACCAGCTCAACAATATGCACTCTCTAATCCATATTTGTCTAGATTTGCATGCGTATTTAAATAAAGTGATGTCAATTAATTTGAATGCGAGGAAGTAGTATGATCTAAAACTTCAAAGAACTGAAGCCGCGAACTGCGACGAGAGCATCTCCAGCAGGCGCGGCAAAACCCGCGCGCGCAAAAAAAACCGCATGTTTGGCGCGCGCGGGCGCCCGCGCGTACCTCCAGCGGACGCGCGAAAAAAGGGTGCGCGCTAAACTTTTTACCGTGCCCGCGCGGGAAAGTTGCCGCTTCGGCTGGCGCGCGCTATAAAATGCCACGCAGGCGCGAACCCGTCCTGAACTTTCACTCTTCGCCGCGTGTCGCTTCTCCTCCGCCTCCCTCCTCTCGCCGCTCTGCCTCCCACGCCGCGCCCGCGCTGACGCTTCGTCTTCGACGACCATGCCTCCGCGCCGCCGCTCCTCCTTCGGCTACCGCGGCGTTAATGCGCCTATTGAAGATGCTCGAAGAACACACGCAACACATTTACCGGTGGTCGGCTTTTCCCGAATAAACCCCAGAAAACGTCCCCCAAGAAACCCCACGGCGGCCGCGAAGCTCCCCGAGGGTCCGGCATGGCGGCGGCGTCTGCACGGCTGCTGCTCCACAGGGCGACCAGAACTACGGCATCCTCCTCCCTTCTTCTCCACCGCCCACTCGATTCGTTCTCCAGGTGCCCCAAAGCCTCGAGCCGCCCCTCCCGCGGCCGCCGTCCACCGTCTTCCGACGGCACCTCTCCGACGCTACCTTTGACGCGCAGGCGCTGGACACCCGCGTCCCCGCCACCGTCATCACCGGATTCCTCGGCTCCGGCAAGGTCTGGTCCGCCTCGCTTACTTTGCCTTTCCCTTACGAATTCGGATTTAAGAAGTTGACCCGCCATCAGTAAAACTGGTGTGGACTGTGGATTTGAACTGAGAAGCTCTCTTTACTTACCTTTCGCTTTTGAAACCGTACTAACTGGAGTGGCAGGCTATAGAAGCCAGTCTAGTCTGGAGTTTGAACTCACTGCCGATTGTCTTCTACTTGACCAATATATCATCTGATTGTCCAGTAATAGCTTACGTGGTCTTAGTATGAATTCAGATTTGAGAAATTGATGACCTGTCAGTAAAACCAAGTTCATCCGGCAGTGGATTTAAAACAAGGAATGCATTCACTTCCATGATGATATAATATATAGAATACTGATGATTCTCAAATAGGTTTGCTAATTGTTTTGAATCTCTCTTCGCAGACAACCCTTCTGAATCACATTTTAACTTCACAGCATGGGAAGAGGATTGCTGTCATTGAGAATGAGTAAGATTCTTTCTTCTTGTAGCACTTTGCTATGCCCTGTCAGCGTTGATTGATATTATGTTTTGCAATGGATCGATAGTTGCACCGAATTGGCCCCATTTAACATGACGAGACTCGGTGTTGCGATGTGGAATAAGCCATATTGCCCTTTTGTGTGTAGTTTGGTGAAGTGGATATCGATAGCTCACTTGTCGCTAACCATTCATCCGTTGCTGAAGACATTGTGATGGTGAACAATGGCTGCTTATGCTGCACTGTCCGAGGTGACCTTGTGAAGATGCTTCTCAAGTTAGTGAAGCAAAAGGGAGACAAGTTTGATCACATTGTAATTGAAACAACAGGTAAATCTCATTAAATAAAAATCTAACCCATATGTAATTTTCATGTTTTTAATCGAAAGGTGCATGGTGTTCTGATGCTGCCTAACAGAATTAATCACCGTCCAGGTCTTGCAAAGCCTGGTCCTGTTATTGAGACATTTTGTTCAGATGAATTGGTCTCGAAATATGTGAAACTTGATGGTGTGGTTACTTTGGTTGACTGTAAGCATGCCATGAAGCATTTGAATGAAGTGAAACCGAGGTGGGTTGTGAATGAGGCGGTAGAACAAGTTGCTTATGCAGACCGGATTATATTGAACAAGGTATTTAGTCAATCTATAGACTTTAGACCCTAAATCCTTTATAGAACTATCCATAAGGCTCTGATGCCAACCAATTTTTTATTTCAAGAATACACCATAAAACCTTCTTGCTTTTCTAGTGTTCCATAATTGCTATCTCATTTGTAGATTGATTTGGTTGACCATGCAGAGCTAGAGGTTGTAACCAACAAGATCAAGGTAGGTTGGCAGAATGCCTTCGGAAAACAGAGAAATTCTATGGAGTGCAACCTTATCTTGTTTTGCACAAGTTGAAATATTTTTCTCGTTGCAGCTCATAAATGGGATGGCACAATTAAAAAAAGCAAAGTTTGGTGATGTTGACATGAATTTTGTTCTAGGAATTGGAGGTTATGACCTTGATAGGTTAGTATTCTTTGTTTTCTTATCAGGTGTTGAAGCATATTGGGCTGTGGTCCTGACTATCCCTTGTCATATTTTGTTTCTCTAAGTGCGATAAAAATATATCTGCAGGATTGAGGATGCAGTCCAATTGAACGAAAACAAAGAGACAGGTCATTGTCACTTGGGACATGAGCATGGTAATGTTCAGGCTCCAGTATCCATGTGCTCAGAACCCATTATATAAGAGACATGCCAATTTTTACAACTAGATCTTAAGACAACAATTAGTGGCTTCCTTTTGGATTTGTTCCCTTTTACCGAAATTTCTGATGAATAAATAGAGGCAGATAAATGCTTAATAATTAAGATGACAACCATACTTGCAGCTACTTGCCTATGTGTATTCATTTTTCATTCAACTTTCTTCTTTTCTCAGTCTGCTCTGCTGACTTGTAGGACACCATCACCATCACGATCATGTCCATGATTCAGCTGTAACTAGTGTAAGTATTGTTTCGGAGGGAGTACTTGATCTGGATGAGGTAAAGAAATGTACTTGAGAATTGCTCGAAATATGGTTATTCCTTCTACTACCGAACTTTTCCTCAGTAAATGAACTTTTTATCACTACTGTTTTTTCAAGGTTAATGATTGGCTAGAGAGACTGGTTGATGAGAAAGGTGAAGACCTGTACAGATTAAAGGGTGTCATATCTGTAAACGAGTCAACTGGACGCTTTGTATTCCAGGTCAGCTAATTTACCTCTTTGCTTGAAAGTAATCTATACGCCTACTGCGTGATCTAAGTTGTGTGTCATTGGCTATCCTTTGTTGCCACACAAAGCTTTTGTTTCGGTGCCTCTGCAATTTCGCTACTGACAACAACTAAAACCTGTAGGGAGTGCACTCCATGCTGGAAGGATGCCCAGCGAAGCCATGGGAGCCTGATGAGAAGAGAATCAACAAGCTTGTGTTTATAGGCAGGAATTTGGACGAAGCTGCACTAAGGAAAGCCTTCAAAGGTTGCCTGCTATGAATACTGTGGTCATGTATTCCTCCTTGGGAGATTGAGGCTCGAACAACTATGCCGCGGTTAAATTAGGCACAAGAGCGAGTACAAGCCCCTTGTCTTTTTGGTGTGATGTCTGCATCGTGTTCACTGAGGAACTGATAACTGTTGGTAGCATCCTCGCCTTGATTAGAAGCACGCATGTATGCCAGTGAGCCAGAGTACTTGTCTTATGATGAAATCGAAGCAATTCATGTCTGAAATGCTGAATGCATGCTTTTTGCCATGTTTCGGATGCCGTTAGATTTAATCTAACCATAAGTGCTGCTCTATTAATCTCGAAATCTAGAGTGGTTTCATCGCGAAAATGAGAAATTCGGAGTTTTTAACACTTGCTTAACAGGATAATTTGCACACAAATTTTTTCTTCTTATAAGTATGTGTTTTGTTATGAACGTTTAGGTATAAACCAACATGGCATGCATTAGATCCAAAAGTGGGGTTTTATGAAATTCGCATGAACTTTGCAAGAAATGCTTCAGTTCTTGCATGAGTGAATAAAAGTCGCATGTCTAAACAAGACCAAGCACTCTGTAAGAAAATACTTGTGCCCATGGAACAAAGTTAAACCATGGGAGAAAAATAACATGTAATTAATCATTCAATTTATTTTCAGAAGATTTAAAGAAAAAAAGGAAAGAAATATTTCCGGGATCTGGTTGGCCCTGCCCTAACGCGGTGACACAACGGCTATATTGGTGGCACATACATAGTACCCTTTTCGCCTCTCTCCTCTCTCCTCTCGTATTTCCATCGCTCAAGAAACCCTCAACTCCGCCAAGCAAATTCTCCCTCCCAGCGAACCAATCCGTCGCTCGCTCGGGGGAACGCGCGCGCCGTCTCGCGATCGAAGAAGCTCTCTCCAGGATCCTCCGTACAAAATCCGCGCGGTCCTCGTCTGGTTTTACTGATCCCGATCTCGGTCTTGAATCTTGTTCACGCGTGCGCTAGTTTCTGATCGATTCTCTAGCTCGAGCCCGCTTGCCCGCCCGCGCTGTGAATCTTGCGCTGTTTGGTAGTAGAATCTTTGCGTTAGTTAGTGCATCCGCCGTTTGTTTCGTTCCGGATCGTTTACAGAGTTGATTGATTGGTCGATTTAGATTTATTCGTTGCTTAGAATTCGTTGCTTGACTTAGGGTTCCGTGTTGATTTCTTGTCGATTGCCGCCTTGCGTTGCTCGATCTGCCCTAATCTCATCGTTCGCGTCAATACAAATCGCTGTTTCTTGCTGCCTCTGACCATGGATGCAGGCTCGGGCTCGATGTCACCGGAGAGGATCAGCCGGCGGGGTGCGCCGGCGTCGCGGCCGCCGCTCCAGGAGGCAGGGTCAAGGCCCTACATGCCGTCTCTGTGCTCGGCGTCCCGCAACCCTGCCGTCAAGTGCTACGTGAGTTCTGGATCCCTCGCTCCCTTTGCGTGCGCGCGCGCACAGGCTCTTCGACAGAATGCCTCAACTGAACGGGTAAATAAATCTGCTTGTTGTTTGGCAGGGGGACAGGTTCATCCCGGTCAGATCGGCGATGGACATGGACATGGCGCACTACCTTCTGACCGAGCCAAGGAAGGACACGAAGAACGCCGCGACGCCGTCGCCGGCCAAGGAGGCGTACCGCAAACTGCTGGCCGAGAAGCTGTTCAACAACCGCACCAGAATTCTCGCCTTCCGGAACAAGCCGCCGGAGTCTGAGAACATCCTCACAGAGCTCCGTGCTGATGCAGCTTCTATCCAGGCCAGGCCGGCGAAGAAGCGCCGTTACATCCCTCAGGTACAACTCGCTTACTTGCGTTTACTTGTGTAGTGCTGCTCATCGTGCTGCAGTTCAGTAGTGGCAATTGGTGATGATAGCTGACTGGATGTGTTTTGGAAATTTGATGCAGTCTGCCGAGAGGACTCTGGATGCACCAGACCTCGTTGATGATTACTACCTCAACCTACTGGACTGGGGAAGCAGCAACGTGCTGTCCATTGCGTTGGGCAACACGATATACCTCTGGAATGCTGCAAATGGGTCTACGTCTGAGCTCGTTACCTTTGATGAAGACGATGGCCCTGTCACTAGTGTTAGCTGGGCTCCTGATGGCCGCCACATTGCTGTTGGCCTCAACTCTTCAACTGTCCAGCTCTGGGATTCCACCTCTAAACGACTGGTTAGTACTTCTTGGCCTCTAATCTTAATGTTCTATTAGCAGCATTGTTTGTGTTTAGTTGTTGATCACGATCTTTGTTCTGCAGCTGAGGACACTGCAAGGCGTGCATGAGTCAAGAGTGGGTTCACTGGCATGGAATGGCAACATACTGACCTCTGGTGGTATGGACGGCAAGATTGTGAACAATGATGTGAGGATCAGGAACCATGCTGTGCAGACATACCGCGGGCACGGCCAGGAGGTGTGTGGACTCAAGTGGTCAGGATCGGGACAGCAGCTGGCCAGTGGCGGCAACGACAACCTCCTCCACATATGGGATGTGTCTATGGCATCCTCTGTACAATCCGCAGGTCGCACCCAATGGTTACACAGACTTGAGGACCACTTGGCTGCCGTGAAGGCGCTCGCATGGTGCCCATTCCAGAGCAACCTGCTGGCATCCGGTGGCGGCGGAAGTGACCGGTGCATCAAGTTTTGGAACACACACACAGGCGCATGCCTCAACTCTGTCGACACCGGGTCACAAGTGTGCGCTCTACTCTGGAATAAGAATGACAGGGAGCTGTTAAGCTCACATGGATTCACTCAGAATCAGCTCACCCTATGGAAGTACCCTTCAATGGATAAGATGGCTGAACTCACCGGCCATACTTCCCGTGTCCTTTTCATGGCCCAGGTAATCTTTTCTCCCTATGCTTCTGTAGCTAAGTTGACACATATTTCTGTGCACAGATGTCTAAATGATTGCTTGTGTTGTCCTTTGGTAATTTTGCAGAGCCCTGATGGTTGCACAGTAGCATCTGCTGCAGGAGATGAGACCCTACGTTTTTGGAATGTATTTGGGACTCCTGATGCTCCTAAGGCTGCAGTCAAGGCTTCACACACCGGGATGTTCAACAGTTACAACCATATCAGATAAGGAGAAATGACTTAATTGGTACCGCTCTTGGCGCTTGTGTACCATTGCTCAAAATTTAACTTAATCATATGATGCCCAAAGAGCACTTAAGATTAACTGGAATCGGTACGTTGTCCCCATTTATATATCTTGCAGATTCCCATGACTGGTGTGAGGTGATCTTGACAAAAAGTAGCAGTTTACATGCAAAAAGTAGTTGCATCACAAGGTGATTATATCTTCCTTCAACCTGGATCCATTTTTTATGAATGTACATGTCTTCATGACCTGGCTATTAATGAAACATTTCCCTTTGACAGTTCTTAGGAGACCATCAGGAGTTCCAGGACCGTTGATGTGAATGGAGGGACCATCATGAGCTAATTCCAGAACTGTCGATATGGATGCAGACAATAAACAAAGCTGTAAATCATTAGAGGCGCCATCATAAGCTTATTTTACTTAGAGAAACATCTGTGTGTACTTCATTTTGTGTATTGAATTGTCTCTGTACTTCAGTTTTCTCGTATGCTGGTAACTTTGGTTGCTGTTTGCGTATTTTACATTGATCCAGATGATGAACATCAAGACCTGTTTGATGTGTGTAAGATTGATGTCGGTGATAATATATTTTTTTTTAAAAAAAAATTATGAACAATGCAGCATCTAAAATGCATGTGCCGATGTGGCGATTGAGAGTACCGACGTGTCACCTGTCAAACATGAGACCTGGAGGTGCTTGCTTCTCTTTGGACTGTCTTCTTTATGCAACTTGTTTGTTACGACTATTTAACCCTTTTCTTCCCGAGAAATGCATCTACTCCCCCCGTCCGGATTAAATTGACGCGGAAGATGTAGAGCAAGTTACGACTGTGTGTTTCTCGCGTCAATTAAATATGACCAGAGGTAGTACATACTTATGCAATGGAACTTCTGTCTTTCCATCAGAATACATACCTAACAAAGTTGTATCAGAATTTTTACCTTGAGGTTAGATGTGGGTAGATGTTTTGTCAGCTTCAAATTTTAGTACTTACTAGATCGGATCTGAATCAGATGCTAACACTGGAGCGGCTCATGGTTCACTGAAAGATGATGGTGGTGCTTCAAATTGTACGAAGATCAGCAGATTAGCTGACACAGCTAAACTCGAGTGCGTTAAAAGAAAATATTTGCAGGCATCACTGCAGGCCGTGGTAGTGCATTTCCAGTTGGTGGCACGTGAACCGTTAGATCTTGCTGGAGTTGATCCTGGCCATCCAGCGGTATCATACGTGTGGTTCCTCTTCTTGGTTCGTTGCTACTACCCACCGGCCATCACCAAGACTGGCCCTTTTTGCCCACCTCGCCGCTGCGCCGCCCACTACCTCCTCGGCTCCCTCCCCCACGCGCGCGCCCTCCGCCGGCAAGGCGGCAAGCCGTCCTCGCCGTAGGGGAGGCCGCCGTCCATCGTGAGGGCTCGCCGGTCTCTGGGATCCGGGGAGCCGCCGCCGCCGCCGCTGCATCCGGTCCAAACACAGCTTACGCGCGCCACTCGCTTGGCTGCAGCCGCAGCTCGGCGCCCGAGGGTCCAGATCCCCCAGCTCAGTGTCCCGGCGAATCACCTGCCTACCCCGGCGATGGATTTCATGAAGGTCTTCGATCAGACCGTTCGGGAGATGTAAGTTTTCTCGATCGGACCACTGTCCTGCTCGTCGCTGTTGCCTTTTTCGAGGGTAGAAAGCGATCCGCGAGATCCTGATCCATTTGCTGTGCGCGTGCTCTTGCAGCAAGCGGGAGGTCAATCTGAAGGTGCTCAAGGTCCCCGAGCTCGAACAGAAGGTTGGATCTCGCCCAGATCTTAGCTCGGATGCTCTGTAAAATCCTTCCCCGTTTTTTAGCAATGGAGTTGTCACTATCGGATTGGTTCATATCTGAACCTGAATTTTGCCTTGTTGTGTCCGGTTTTAAGTATGGTTGGCTACCTGGATGTGATTCCACTATTGCCTGTTGCGTTTCTATGGTTCGTGTACACCCTAAGCCTGAAAAATGCTGACTCTAGCGGCTTAACAAAATTCATAAAGTTTGAACTCTTTAGGAGTTGATACATCAAGTTGCGCGGTAAATTGGATAGTCGAAATACTTTTACTGCCGAATGCACTCATCAGAGTATGCTTGTGAGTTGACTGTAATCAGATTGGATTGCTCATGATTGCACTGAGAAGTTTCAAGTTTGATAGAAGTGACAACTGAACAATAGCCATTTTGATCTGTCACTGTTTGTTCTAGCAATATCCGTGTTCATAAACATGATAGTGAGAATTATGTGATATATATTGTTCTGTTCATTGTAAATTTGCACCCCATTTTAGTAGTTATGAAGTACGATGTGGATCTTCCTACTTTGGCCTTACCATGTCTTATGCAAATCATGATGCCTGACTCACACCACTCAAGATTCAGTCCATTCTGGTGTGCACACGCTTAAATATACTATAGACTTACAGTAGAATTAATGATGGAGATCTATTTCGTGTTCTCTCTATTGGAGGTCTGCGTGTATTTGTTTCCTACGGACTAACATATATATCTTTTACTGAGAATGTTTGATACCAAATCAGGTACTTGATGCAACAAGTGATGAACCCTGGGGTCCACATGGAAGTGCTCTTTCAGAGCTAGCGCAAGCCACCAAGAAATAGTAAGCTTTAATCTCCTACTCAGATTGCCTTACTTGAGTTTTACGCCCTTTTTGATGCTCAAATGATGATGCTTCTAAATTCTAAATGTGCAGCTCTGATTGTCAGATGGTAATGGGTGTCCTTTGGACTAGGCTTGCTGAGCGAGACTCAAACTGGCGCCATGTATATAAGGTTATTTTCTCTTATTTCTTAATAACCATTGTTGTAGTATTTTTTTTTTGACAAATATTAACCTTGTTTGGCTTCAATTCTTCGATGATGACACTAACCACCAAAAGGAAATAAAGCCTTTTTATTGTGTAAGATTTGTATGGGTAATTCTGTTCACTAAGAAAAGATAATGAATGCACAGGCTCTAACAATTATCGAGTACTTGATAGCGAATGGTTCTGAGCGGGCGGTTGATAACATTCTTGATCATTATTCAAAGATCTCGGTATGTGTTGTCTGTGCTTTGTTCATAATTCATTCTGATTGAGGTTACATGTAGTTACTTTTTTTTTGTTGTATCCATTAAGGTTCTTTCGAGTTTTGAGTTTGTGGAACCTAATGGAAAAGATGCTGGAATAAATGTGAGGAAGAAAGTCGAAACACTAGTGGGGATCATAAATGACAAGGATAGAATAAAGGCTGTGAGAGATAAAGCAGCCAGCAACCGTGACAAGTGAGTTGTCGGAAATAAACGTGTTCTCCATCTGATTATTTTAGTTGTATAGTCATCTTCGATAGTCTTAACCCAAACATATATTTGCTGGATGAAGGTATGTTGGGTTATCCTCAACAGGATCATCATATAGATCAAGCTCAGGCTCTGTAGGGAGCAACTACAGTTCAGGTGAACGTTACGGGAGTTTTAGTGGCACAAGGGAGGCCGATTCGTTCAGCAACAGTTACAGGGACAAAGAATCAGCCAAAACCTCTACAGGTAATACTGGCAGTAAGAAATCTGGGAGCAAGATAAGAAAGGATGCGAAGCATGATAGAAGGTACTATAACTCTGCTTATCATTTTTATATACGTTAAATAACCACTACTAGTTTTCAATAACTGCGGGCAATAACAACCTTTTTTAGTAGTTGTGTCCGTTTTTTTCATATTATTCAAAATTTGTTAGCCGGTGGGATATGGTGGTATGATTTTCGGTAGCTTAGGTGGTTGCATGATAGAGAATTAGATCCCAACTCCTAAGGGTGAAGTAATATGTAATTTGCTATCAAAGTATAGTTAGTCTTAGAGTATACTATTACTGTGTTGCCTCTTGTAGGAGGCCCTTGTCTTGAATCTTATTCAGTATAAGTATAGTAAGAGCAGCAATATTTTTTGACGAGAAAATGCCATGTATCAGTTCGGTACTTTTAGACTCAGGCTTGCATTTTCCTATTATGCATTTATTACTCCTTCACTGAAGTTGTATGTCCACCCAGCTCCTCGAAGCCACCATCTAGCACAAAAAGCAACGAAGACAACTTCGATGACTTTGATCCCCGTGGATCTTCTTCAAATGGTAAAATATTATATCCATTTTTTTTTTTTGCTTATGCTACTTCCTTAACAGGAATTTCTTTAGCTGTGGTACTGAATGCATGTTCAATTTGTGGCACATAAATCTGTTAAAGTCTATATCTTTTTCAGTTCACCCCTCAATTTTACATATATCCATATATATTTTTGTGCTTATGCTACTTCCTTACCATAAATTTCTTTAGCTGTGGTACTGAATGCATGTTCAATTCGTGGCACATAAGTCTGTTAAAATCTATCTTTATCTTTTTTTAGTTCACCCGTCAATTTTGCATGTACAACTAGAGTATCTTGCAAGTAGCACACTTGTAATATTGGCTTAAATTGGAGGTCATCAAATGAATGACAGTTTAATTGATCAACTAGTTTTTTATCAAAAGGGATAATCTGATAGTTTGCCAACGCTATGGAAATTGTATATCTATTTATATTTAATTAGTGGGTTGGACCTCAAAGAGGTAGACAGACCATTGTAAGGTGAATATAATGTAACACAAATAAATAAGTGGGCATATATGCCCTTTGTCATTAAAATGACCATTACTTTATTCAGACCACCAAAGATAGAATACATGTTGTCTTCTTATTTTGTGTAACTACTTTTCTTTTTGTTCTACAGATGCAGCTAACACTGCAAAGACTAGTGAGGCCGATCTTTTTGGCCCAAACTTGATGGATGATTTCATTGACGAGCCTGCAGCCACTCCAGCAACAAAAGGTGTTGTAGAACCTCAGGTTGATCTATTTGGTGATGCAGATTTCCAGTCGGCAACCCCAAGTGCAGAAACAGCTGCGCATCAGGATGTCCAGGTTTGGTTCTCAGCTTTCTCTATATATTTAGGCTGCTAAATATGTTGAGAACATTGTCTGATATTTTTTATGTCTTGCTGTAACTGATTGGATAAAGTGATAAAGACTTTGCTGTTGTTGTGTCTTCAGCTTGAAACTGTAAATCTGTTTGCCTTTTTTGCATCTTTGTTGCTTGTTTCTTGACATTCTTAGCAAATCATGCAGTTCCTCCAATTCATTGATACACATGGTGTGCTCAATACTGCAGGACAATGTTGACCTTTTTGCGGGAAATGCAACCTTTGCTCCAGCGTTTACACCACAGACGGGGTTTATTCCACCACCAAGTTCTGGGACATCTTCTGTTGCTAATAGTTCTGTGTCCAAGAAGACAGTACCTGAACCATTTGATCCTTTCGGCGATATTCCTTTAAGCAGCTTTGGTGGATCTGACCCATTTGGTGACTTCAGCTCCAATGTTGGATCATCTAGTGCACCACCACCTGTACACAGTTCTGCTGGAAATATCAGTGCGTCGAGTCAGAACCTTGATGCAGCATCAGACTTTGGTGCCTTTGAATCCAACACTAAGGCCGCAGCTAAAGACCCCTTTGATTTTTCTTCCAGTGGTAATTTTGGCGTAGCAACACCTTTGGCAGCTCCAAAAACTGATGCATCTGATTTTGGTGCCTTCGTGGCAAACACTGAGGAAGCAGCCAAGGACCCATTCGATTTTTCTTCTAGTATCAACAATGGGAGGGCAGGTCAAACACCTCTGGCAGCTCCCAAGTCTAATACCAAGAAAGAAAATGTTCAGGTCAAATCTAGCATATGGGCCGACTCTTTGAGCCGTGGATTGATTGATCTGAACATAACCGGACGTAAGCTCCTCGTCTTATTTCCCCTTCCCAGTGTAGTAGCTTGATGACAAAAGTGTTGATGTTTCTCCTTTTCTTTGTTGCAAATTGCAGCGAAGAAGGTGAACTTAGCTGATGTTGGGATCGTGGGTGGCCTCGGTGATGGGTTCGACGACAAGGCTCAGCCCTCGTGGAACATGGGCGCGGGGGGATCCGGTCTAGGAATGTCTGGAAATCCTTCGACTACGCAGCGCGCTGGTGGCATCGAGAGCTTGGCGAACTACAACAAGTACCAGTTTGGCTACAAATGAGCTCTCGAGCGAAAACATTTGCAGTGTTCTGGTATTCCTCATTTCGCCGGGCGATGTATGCCGATTGGTTTATTTTTTCTATTTTGTTATATATCTCACTTTTGGTGATTTCACTATGTGTTACTTTAATTTCCTGAGTCAAGTATTGTGATCTTGGTCTGTCTTGGTGAGTGTATATTGTATTTACTGGGTTTGCGGATAAGATAACACGCACCATGGTTATATCCCAGCATATGGTTTATACGCTCCTTCTGTAAGTCTAATGTCTTTGCTGCTGTAATGCTTCTTGGTATTGTAATTTTTTTTTTCTTTTTTTTTGCTTGCCTTGGTCTCGGTATTGGAATTCAACGCCTGCATTTTCTTATGTACAGTGTCTGCTCAGGGAGGGCTTTTGCTGTTTTATGAAAATGGTGACTAGGAACAAAAGAGAGAACGATGTGCATCAAAATTTGAGGGATAGACGTGTGAATATATGAGCGAGCTGACTGAAGTCGATTGGTAACTGTATGTCAGTAGATGCTGTTTTGGGAATCTGAGGTGATGCCTCCCCGAACTGTAATCGGGGTATCAGGAAACAGCACGAACTGGGCTCAACAGCAACCAAAGATGCTCGAATCAATCTGCTCAGTTGAGTGCAGAGTCTGGACATCACATATACGGCCACCAAATCATTGCGGCGACGATCGGCGTGTGGCCGTGATGGAGATCGGGGAAAAGCTCGTGATTCGTCGGTCAGCCGGTGGCGAGTCAATTAGGCCGCGCTGGCGCGAATATTCCAGCGACATCAGCGCCAACATCGTCGCCGTCTCGCTCGGGCCAGGTCCCTCCCCCGGCTTCCACGTGGACACGGAATATTCCTCCTGGCTCACCTACTGCCAAAGTTGGCGTTTGCTTGCTCGTACAGCCACGGCTCAGCTCGGCACGCCGTTGGGCATCATGTTCACAGTGTCACTAGCTCGGTTAAACTTCCCCCTTCGATCTGTTACTTCGACAAAGCCGTTGAGTTCACAGTCAAGATTCAGTTTCGGTGAGTCGGAGAGAGCGCACACCGCAAAGGCACGGAGAATTTATCCATACAAAGTCGACGCTGCATCGACCATGCATATATGGTGGATGTCATCTTCTCGTTGAATCCAGAGCCATCCCCAGAGGCAGAGCCTGTCTCGCACCAATGCGAATCTGGGAGCCAAAGACTAACAGCAAGATTCGATTTGGAGGTACGTAGCTTTCTCAATTTGGCCACCATCCTTTGCCAACGAATCTAGCCAACACGTCAGGCAACGGGTTATACTATTACTAGCATCTAAATATAGTACTGTACGAGGCTGTACTAGTAGTGTCATTTGTATGAACTAACTCTGTGCTAAAACAAGTGTCTTATTTGAGCACATTAGTGTCATTTGTAAGTAGGCAGCCAACCCGCAGCGGCGCCGTGCTGCCGCCGGCTAGCCGGCCCGCCCGCCCCGGTTGGTGGTGACGTGGTGCCGTCGCCGAGGTAGATGCTCGACCGGTTTCTTGTTTTGTTCCTTTTGCCGTCTGCGTTGCAGCTGGCCCGGTTCAAAGTCCTCCCTAGATTCCTCGCACACATGACATGATGCCCCCACTCTCTCCGCGACCTCCGCTCGTCGTCTTCTGCGTCGCAACCTCTCGCTCGTCTTCTTGTCCTCGCGTAGACTTCACACTCCACACAACGTGTAGTATTTCCTTCCCCAGCGCCACCACCAGTCTGCAGTTTTATGCTACGCCAGGAGCTCGATCTTGGCCGGAGGGAAACAACCGACAGGAGTCTACGCCGTGGTCGATTGAGATGTTCGAAGGGATGGAGGGGAGCTACAGCTACGGCGGCGGCGGAGACGCTACGGCAGCGGCGGCGGTGTCGCGGGACCCCAAGCAGCGGCTGCGGTGGACGCCGGATCTCCACCAGCGCTTCGTCCACGCCGTTGCCAGGCTCGGCGGCCCCGACAGTGAGTCCCTTGCCTGCTACTCCGTTCCTGGCTTATGATCAGTTCCTCTTCACGGCAGCGCTGGCGATCATGTGGAGCACAGCACAGCAAACTGCCTGTTGCCCGGTGGCCGGTGCTCTTGTCCTGATGAAGCGTGCTTTTAGGTGCCAAAAGGCAAAGATCATTCGAATCCTTTACCTCTGATATAGAACGATCATGAGCAATTTTTTTGGACAATATCTGTAGCTGATTCAGCACACTCAGTTGGCTTTGCTTCTTTCTAGGAGCATCAATTGAACTATACCTTATCCAATCTGACTGTTACTTTGTCTGCAACAGAAGCGACGCCCAAGTCAGTGCTCAGGCTGATGGCCATGAAGGGCCTCACCCTGTACCATCTCAAAAGCCACCTTCAGGTTTCATCCAACTCTGCTATTTCAGTAAACATTGCCCACATCACTTCATGCTCTTCATCTTCTCAGTACTGTAGTAATTGGCTGAGCAATGCTTGTTCTCTGCACTTTAGAAATACAGACTGGGAAAGCAAACCAAAAAAACCACGGACCTGGAACTGCCCAACGGTGGTGGTATGTACCTTGGAACTGTTACCGTCAACACCAAAATGCACTCAATCCAACATTTCTCCTTCTAAACCTCAAACTTGCTGTCTATGTTTTATCAGGATTTAGTGGCCAAAACATAAACTTTCCAATCGGAGCGTCTCCTGTTGTTCCTGCTGGATGCGGTGGCGCAAGGTAACTAGAGCTTCTCCTGTTCCCCTGGACCTATCTACAACTGGAACCCTGTAATCGTTGTCAGTTATAACGAGTTTAGCTCAAAGATGTACGCCATCCTACTGCCTTTTGTCAAGTACACAACTACACATTGCTAAGATGTCAAGCTAGCAGATTGGTGTTTGGTCTCGGAACCTGTCACAACAGTTAGACATCATGGGCTAGTGCTACATCTAGAAATCAATCAGGAATTCGTCTACAAACACCGCAAGGGCTCCATTGTAAAGTTTAACTGAAAAGTGAGATATGGTTACTATTCACATGCTAATAACAAGTATTAGGATTTCTTAAAATTTCAAACAATTAAATTTCACCTTCCAAACATATATTCCTATCAATTACTTACTGTCCTGTGTCTTCGTACATGGGCCATTTTCTTTAGTTGAGAGTTTATGAGCATCTGATTTAACCATTAAAAAAATCTTATTTGTATCAGAGAAATGCCGCTTGAGGATACACTCAGGTATCAAATTCAGGTCCAAAGAGAACTATGTGAACAACTTGAGGTTAGACAGCTTCTGCATCAGTGCCTATATAGTTCTGAACTTTGTACCATGTAGGTTAAAAATGTCTATGTCTGCAATCAGGTGCAGAAGAAGCTGCAGATGCGAATAGAGGCTCAAGGGAGGTATTTAACGGAAATACTAAACAAAGCTCAGAAAAATATTTCTTTTGAGGCAAATGGATATACTGGCCTAGAAAATACCAGATCACAGCTCATGGACTTCAACATAGCCCTCCCAGGCTTGACGGAGAACGGAACACATGTGTATGAAGAAAACAGTGAACATTTGATGAAAGCCATATCTGATGACAATCTTAATGATAACAATTTAGATTTTCAGCTCTACCATGTACAAAGTCAGCAGGCTAAGAATGTCAAATGCACGCCAAAAACTGAGGATCTTCTCTTATTAGACTTGAATGTTAAAGGAGAACATGACCTGTATTCGAGAGGAATGCAAGGATGTGAGTCAGATCTGAAGATTAACCAGCAGAGAAAATAGAGATTTATTTATGCAAGCTGACATTTTTTGGGATTTTCAGTTTTTACTGTTAGAATATTTTTTCCCCGGTGGTGCAGAGGATGCTTGGCAACAAGTTTTACTTACTCAGTGATGACGTTAAATTTACTGAAGAAAATCATGAATGCTTGAAGCTTATATAGTGTATGCATATGTTACGTAGAGTGCAGATTGGACAATGAGAGAACATGAAACAATCCAATATCAAGATATATGTATTATTCTAATTCTCTTTTATATACCACATATTGCATAATTTGATGTGCACAGAACATGAAACAATCCAATATCAAGATATATGTATATTCTAATTCTATTTTATATACCACATATTGCATAATTTGATGTGCACAGAACATGCTTCATTTTTGCTATTGTCTAGCAGGGTAAGTAGAATAAACGCAGTTTGCTCGATAGGAATTTCTTTCAGAACAATATTCAGCCTTTCCAACAATAAACTCATGAAAGGCCGCCTGATGATCATGGTCTAGGAACATGGAAACTTCGCTAAAATCCTCAGCACAATTATCCTTTAAAGTTTACTGCCCAGCTGAAACAACAGGCCACTTGTTACTGCCCAATTGCAACCATAATTTTTCTTGCTCAACAGAACTTGTACAAGTTGTCAATTAACCACCTGGCACTACTGTGTAGAAAACTAGCATCCTTTGAAACGAGGACCATAAGATTTGTAAGACAATTAAACTGACCTAGTTGGATCCAGCATTCAGACAAAACATGGCTAAAGCAAATACATGCAAACGATTCATTATTGATCTTACCATGCCAGGGCCAGGAATTGAACAAATATGGTTGCCACAGTAGGATTGACACTTCGGTCTTCACTTTCCCCATTTTGAGAGGATCAGGAAACCAACAACTGTGAAGCATACCACAGCCACAGTTCCAACTACAAGCAGGAAAGCATACATCTGGCTCGGAAGATTAAGTTTCTCCTGCATACCCTTCAACCCTCTGTCGATTACTGGTGCCAAAGCAGCAGCGCCGGCAACTCGGAACGGCCTCGTAACATTGTTACCAGTCCACATTAGGATAACTATCTGACACATGAGAAAAGAGATGAGGGTCAGTCTTGGCCTGTTGGGAGTCTGACAGTTGAACAATGCACAAGAAACAGACAAAAATTCTTGCATATTTGCTATTTTCAACGAGTAGTCTCGAATATCGCTCTAAAATTATTAAGAGTAAACTAACAAGGGTACAAAAGGGGCTCTAAAATTATTAAGAGTAAACCAACAAGGGTACAAAAGGAGTTGCAACGAACAGAAATAGAAGCTCCATTTCACATTCTTCACACTGCAGTACCTAACTGAAAGACACAAATGCGTGCATGAATAATCAACAACAGTGTAGCTCAAGCAGAGCCTTACCCCCACCAAGGCCTTGAGGTTGGCCGCGGGGTTCTTGCCGGTGCTCTTCTCGTAGCCGAGGAAGGCGAGCACGAAGAAGGTCGTGTAGGTGACGGCGTCGAACAGCCCGTAGGCCAGCACGGCGGCCAGGCCGAGCTTGGCCACCCTCGCCCTCATTTCCGCGCTCTCCACCTGCGCGCATCCACAAATTCAGTCCCGCAAAATCCATGAAAATTCAAAAGCAGCCAGACAAGTTCAACCCCCTTCGTTGATTCAACGGCGACCAACTCACCGTCCACTTGGCCCAGAACCCGCCCTTCCGCCCGGGCTCATCCTGCAAATCCACAAGAAAATTAGTCACCGCTTAGCCTGGTGGGGGAATTCAGAACTCGAAGGTGTTCAGGTGCTAGACAGCCAGCCACCTGCGGTTCGGGGCGTGGGTTTCCGGCGGCGGAGGCGCGGGGGGCATAGGCGAAACGGAGCCCTGCGGCGGCCGCCGCAAGAGCTGGAGATGGTGGTGAGCGGCAGCGGAATGGAGGGGTCGCTGGGCTGGGTGGCAGGAGATGGCCGTGGAGGGCATGCGGGTGGAAGGTGAGCGCGGTGTACTGCAAGTGCAGACTGTACATGCTGTCTGTCTGACGACCTCTCTTACGCGTGAGTTGCTGCGCAGGACTGGGAGAAGAAGGCAAGGGTGACCGGCGAGGGGGGCAGAACGGCTCCATTTCTGTATCTACCATTGGACGAACTGCAAATCTTCCAGTCCCATCCACCGTTTTGTCAGCAACCAAACAAAACCATTTAAAGATCTGAGATGCCGAAATTGTGCATTCAGAAATAAATTGCTTTGGAAAGCTTGGGAAGGGAAAGATACAGTATTACGAAAGAAATTAAAAGTTAGGTAGCCTCTATTATATTTCCTCCGTCCACGTGAACGGAGAGTGCTTGCAATGGATACAAGATCTGAGTTGGTATATCTTTATCACCTCTTTCCTTCGAGTTAACAGATTTGATGGCTCGTTTGATTCATAGGGTACGAAAAGTATAGGAACAAGAAAGCATAGAGATCATCCCATATGAGCTACCTGGATTCACTCTTGCTAATTAAGCAACATCCCATGGCAGATTTAGAGAAGGGGAAGATGGTGATCTCACAGGCAGGGTTCCAGCCTAACAAACACATGTGTAGAGGAGAAAAGAAGAATAAGCAGAAGTGGATGCCTCCAGCAATGGGTGTACTGAAACTCAATGTTGATGGCTCCAATGCCAACGATTCGGCTGGAGCAGGTATAGTAATCAGAGACCACGATGGAACTGTGATCCTCACTGCTTGTTGGCAGCTTCAACATTGCATAGACTCTACAGAGGCAGAGATAGCAGCAATGGAATTGGGTATTGCCCAGGCCATGACGGTTACCACTGGCAGGTTTATGATCGAGTCAGACTGCGCGGAAGCAATTACTTTGATCAAGGAAGGCACTCCGAACCTGACGAAGTATGCTTCAAGAATTCAAGTAATTAGGGAGATGATTCGGAAAAGGGAAGTTCGAAATTTTGACAGATCAGACCACCTGCCCCAGTGAAATGCCAAAAAAGACCACCTCTGAGTGCAAATGTCAAAACTACCATGGCGGCACGCTGGCCAAGCGACACGTCGCACATGCCGCCGGAGCTGGTGGCGGCAGGGCTTGCCGCCGTGAGTGGTGGCGGCACGTTGGGCAGCTTCGTCCGCGACGCCAGGTGGTGGGCCCTGCCGCCACCGGCTGTGGCGGCACGCTGACATGGCAACATGCCGCCACCGGCTGTGGCGGCACGCTGATGTGGCATGTCAGGCCACGTCGGCGTGCCGCCACAGCTGGTGGTGGCATGTTGCCACGTCAGCGTGCCGCCACGGCCCGGTGGCGGCGGGCCCACCACCCGACGTTCGTCCAACGTGCCGCCACCACTCATGGCGGCAAGTCCTGCCGCCACCGGCTACGGCGGCATGTGCGACGTGTCGCTTGGCCAGCGTGCCGCCATGGTAGTTTTGACATTTGCACTCAGAGGTGGTCTTTTCTGGCATTTCACTGGGGCAGGTGGTCTGATCTGTCAAAATTTCGGGAAGTTCAAGTCGCTAAGGTTGATCGTACTAGTAACTATGTTAGTCATCTGTTAGCGAATTTAGGTAGAACTCATGGATGGACTCGTGTGTGGCTCCGTCATTTCCCCCAGGAAGTGGCTGGTGCTTTAGACATTGATTGTAATTCTACCCAAAGTTAATAAAACTCCTTTTCCCTCGCAAAAAAAAAGAAAGCATAGAGATTGGAATGTTATGGTTATTTGAATCATATGGGAAGATGATGAGTGTTTGATTGGTCAAAGAATTTTCCATGAGATTATACTTCATGTTTTTTCCTATAGGATTTGCATTAGAAGATTTTTATAGGATTGGTTCCTATAGGATATATTCCTATGAGTCAAACAACTTGTGTAGGAATTTTTCCTTTAGTATTTAAATCCTACATAATTCCTATACAGATTCTATAAATCAAATGAGTCTTTTTTCAAATTTATACTTTGAATTTGCGCCTTGATTCAGTGCTAATCTTGCTCTCGAAAACGACTGCACATGTTAGTTTCCTCTGCAACTTCTACCGTGATAGGCCTCATATGTTGTGAGTCACATAATTTATCTTTCGCTTTGTGAAATAGACTATCCTAATGAGCAAGTTTACACAGGGCTAGTGGTCACCTTCTCCCCCTTGCTAGCCTTTCTAAAACTAAGATGAATTATGTTTGTGTAGCCAACTAAACTTTGAGCAAAATCATTATGAGGGAGTTGCCTCGTTCATGAAGGAGAAGAGGCCACGTCCTTGTCATACCGAGACCCACGGTTAAGGTACACACCCCACGTTGGGACGGGACGGTTCTACTTCTGGGCGCCGTGGCTCGGTCACGGTGAAGCAGTGTTGATGTCGTAAGCATGGGGACGTACCCTACCTCCCCGTACCTGATTGTGCGGGACATGACCGAAGAGGGCAGATGGGCTCTCGTTGGTCTTGTCGAGATGGTGTTGCCACAACCAGGCCATACGTGGTCTTCTTGCCGTGCTTTTCTTCCCTTATTACCCCTCTTCCTCTAGAGGTAACGAGGGAGTGCTAGTCTTCCAGCTTCCAGGGAGCCGGTGACGGGCTTGGGGCCTAGCCGCCCCTTGGTGGAACTCGGGGGTACCCTATAGTTAGGTTCCCGGTCAGTAGCCCCCGAGCATGTGGATATCCGAGTAGGCATCTAAGGGTTCTTGAATGTTCCATCCCAAGACGTGGCAGTTAAGGTCCATTATACAAGCTGGACCAGACCGCACTTGCTTCTCCGAATCTTCACTTTGGGAACTTAACCGTCTCGATTTCCTCGGGCGAGACGTGGAGTGGGTATTTATGAACTCGTAATTGCTTCACCCTTCATATCGAGGAGTATGCATCCCCCTTTATCTCTTTTCTTTAAATAATCTTGGGCGGGGGTGGTGGGGTTACCCACTTCCTCAACCTCTGTCCTTGCTCCCTTCTTCCTTTGCCGGTGAGGATGGTAGGCAACTTACCCGCCCGTTTCAAGGTGACCCGAAGGGGTCGGCGGGGTGATACGTTGCAAACGTATTTATAATTTTTAATGCTACATGCTTGTTTACACCAATTTTTATATGTTTTGTTTACACTTCGTGGCATTTTTATGCATTTTCTGGAACTAACCTATTAACAAGATGCCACAGTGTCAGTTCCTGTTTTCTGTTGTTTTTGTATTTCAGAAAAATTGTACATGAATTATTTTCGGAATTTGACGAAATGAAAGCTGAAGTTCCTATTTACTGTCACGAAGACGGAGTCCAGAGGGGAGACGGAGAAGAGCTAGGAGGCGGCTGCACCATGCCTACGCACGGGCCCCCCTGGCCGCGCCTAGGGGTGGTGTGGGCCCCTCGGGCGCCCACCGACCTCGCCCTTCCGCCTATATATTCATCTGTTCGGGAAAACCTAAACACTCGAGTCTCCATCCACGAAAAGTTATGTAGCCGCCACCATCGTCGACCCTAGCTCGGGAGGGTTCTGAAGCTCTTCCCGGCACCCTGCCGGAGAGGGAGATCATCACCGGAGGCCTCTTCATCACCATGTCTGCCTCCGAAGTGATGCGTGAGTAGTTCATCTCTGGACTACGGGTCCATAGCAGTAGCTAGATGGTTGTCTTCTCCTCATTATGCTTCATGTTTAGATCTTGTGAGGTGCCTATCATGATCGACTAATTATTTTGTATAAGAATTGAAGGTTTAGCAATGATCATTGTTCCCAAAAGTTGAAGAGCTTGAAGTTATTATTTCGGGAAATGAAATGATCTTCATATTTGGGCTTAGATGGAAGAAAGAAAAGAATAAAGAAAAGAAGGAAGAAAAGAAGGAAGAAAAGAAGAAGAGAAGAAAATGGAGTGGAGGGGCCAGCGACCGGAGCTACCGTCGGCTACGGCCGGAACCACCGGCCTGCCCATGGCCGGAGCCTCCAGACGAGGTACCGCTCGCGGTACCGCTAATGCGGCCTTGCTCACAGAGACTTTCCAGGGGTTTGGCGTGCCCACCGGTACCGGGGCCGGAGGCTCCGCACAGGCCCGGCCGGAGGTACCGCTCGTCTCCTCCATCCCTGATCGCCACGTCGACCACGGATGGTAGTACCGGCCCAACCTGGCCGGTACTACCGGTCACAACACCTCCAACGGCAGGATCCCCTCCACGGGGGTATAAAAGGCTCTTCTTCTCCAATGGTTTTGTACTAACGAAAATTCCAAATCTGAGACCACCATTGCTGAGCTCAAAAATCCTAGATCTCTCTACCCCTCCACTCAAACTCCACCATACTTGAGGATTTGGTAGAGATGACCTAGATCAACTCTTCCACCAAAGGAATTTGTGTGTCATCAACATTCTTAGTGGATCTTTGTGAGGTGACCTCGAAGCTACTCTTCGTGTAAAGCTTCGTGGTTACATCTTGGGAGCCTCCAATTTGGTTATGGATGTGTGCCCCAAGATTTGTGTAAAGGTGCCGGTTGTGACTTCAAGGCAACCGCTTAGTGGAGCGTGGGCTAGGCCTTTGTGGCGTTGCTCAGAACTGGGTGAGCCTTCGTGGCGTTGGTTGGCCTTTGTGGCACCACACCCCTCCAAACGTAGACGTATTTCTCTTTACAAGGAAGAAACTACGGGAATCATATCGTCGTCTCTCCGTGTGCTCCACCTTGGTTACCTCTATCCTCTCACCGCCTTTACTACTTGTATCTTGTATTGTTGCTTGTATCTTTTCATATAGGTGAATTCACATAGTTGCATATCTAGATAATTTACCTTTGTGTCAAGTATAAATTGAAAAAGAATTAAAAATTTGAGATTACACCTATTCAACCCCCCCTCTAGGTGTATGTGCTTGCAAAGATTGGTGTTCACAGCAGAACAGCCTGAACATACACGTAACTCAAACCAGGGTTCCTCTCTCCCTAACCCTAACCTCTCTCCCTCTCGTGGCGTTCCCCAGGGCGCCGCCGGGCGGCCAGACCCGACCACCACTCCCCCTCCCTTGAGCAGCCTCCCTCCCGCCGCTGCCGCCGGTGTCTACCGCGGTGGCGGCGGTTGGGTGGAAGAGCGGCGGCGATTCGTTGGGTGGCTGGGGTGGCTGGGGCGGCTTTGCCGTGGGCGGAGGTTGGGGCGGCGTCCCCGGCCTAGCGGCGGCGGCTCGCCGGATGGTGATGGCTCGCCGCGGGTCTATGCCCCCCACCTAGGCCCGCCGTCCTGTGGCGGCGCGGAGGGGCGTAGGGCGGTGGATCAGCTAGTTGAGGGATGCAAAGGCAGCGCTGCGGGCGGCAGCCCTCGGCGGTTGCTACCGGCGGTGGCCACGGTTGCAGCCGGCGGCGGTGCGGCCTAGGCCTGATCTGGGCCTAGGGCGGACTGCGGTTTCGCGGCTGTCGGGGCTGCGGTGTAGCCTGCTAGCTCCCGCATCCCAGGGTCGTTCGTCATGCCGAATTTTCGGTGTGACGGGCGGCGAGGATGGCCGTTTGCGTGGGGGCTCGTCCTGCATAAAGGCGGCGGTCCTAGGGTTTCTCACGCGCCAAGACGATGACTTTCTGGATGACGATCCTTCTTCATCTATCCGGAGTGATGAGTTCCGGAAAGCTCCACCGGCGAATGGAACAGTGCATCTTTTGCCTGGAGTTTGCTGGATCGGGTGGTATTCGGTAGCGCGCACCCATGCTTTTATTCCGACCGTTTGTTTCTGGAGGGAGCGACGTGAACCTCTGTTCTGTGTTGACATCATGTGACTTGGTCCATGGTGAAATCATAAGAAGAGAATACCATGAAGGCCGGATTGGAGGACTAGCTAAGGGAGGTTCGAGTCTTCGCGATGTTGAGGGGCTTGCTTGGTATCCGGGCTTTGCAGCAGTGGTATGATAGTGCAGGCGGCAACACAGGTGAAGTTCAGAGTCCTACCTTTCAGGGTGAAAACCCCAAAGTCTGGCCTTAACTGGTTGTGCCTGGAAATGATCTTGTTGGAGCCATTGTTTTGAGAGCGGGGACTATTGATGCGTGTAGTTGACACGTCCGTTGGGAACCCCAAGAGGAAGGTGTGATGCGCACAGCGGCAAGTTTCCCTCAGTAAGAAACCAAGGTTTAATCGAACCAGTAGGAGTCAAGAAGCACGTTGAAGGTTGATGGCGGCGGGATGTAGTGCGGCGCAACACCGGAGATTCCGGCGCCAACGTGGAACCTGCACAACACAACCAAAGTACTTTGCCCCAACGAAACGAGTGAGGTTGTCAATCTCACCGGCTTGCTCGTAACAAAGGATTAACCGTATTGTGTGGAAGATGATTGTTTGCGAGAGAAAACGAGTAAAACAAGTATTGCGGCAGATTTGTATTTCGAGTATTAAAAGAATGGACCGGGGTCCACAGTTCACTAGAGGTGTCTCTCCCATAAGATAAAAGCATGTTGGGTGAACAAATTACAGTCGGGCAATTGACAAATAGAGAGGGCATAACAATGCACATACATGACATGATAAGTATAGTGAGATTTAATTGGGCATTACGACAAAGTACATAGACCGCCATCCAACCGCATCTATGCCTAAAAAGTCCACCTTCGAGGTTATCGTCCGAACCCCTTCCAGTATTAAGTTGCAAAGCAACGGACAATTGCATTAAGTATGGTGCGTAATGTAATCAACAACTACATCCTCGGACATAGCGCCAATGTTTTATCCCTAGTGGCAACAACACAAGCACAACCTTAGAACTTTCGTCACGGTTCCGGTGTCAATGCGAGCATGAACCCACTATCGAGCATAAATACTCCCTCTTGGAGTTAAAAGCAAAAACTTGGCCAGAGCCTCTACTAGTAACGGAGAGCATGCAAGATCATAAACAACACATATGTAATAACTTGATAATTAACATAACATGGTATTCTCTATCCATCGGATCCCGACAAACACAACATAGAGTATTACGGATAGATGATCTTGATCATGTTAGGCAGCTCACAAGATCCAACAATGAAGCACAATGAGGAGAAGACAACCATCTAGCTACTGCTATGGACCCATAGTCCAGGGGTGAACTACTCACTCATCACTCCGGAGGCGACCATGGCGGTGTAGAGTCCTCCGGGAGATGAATCCCCTCTCCGGCGGGGTGCCGGAGGAGATCTCCGGAATCCCCCGAGATGGGATCGGCGGCGGCGGCGTCTCGCAAGGTTTTCCGTATCGTGGTTTTTCGCGTCAGGGGTTTCGCGACGGAGGCTTTAAGTAGGCGGAAGGGCAGAGTCGGGGGCCTGACGAGGGGCCCACACCACAGGGCGGCGCGGGCCCCCCTTGGCTGCGCCGCCATGTGGTCTGGCCACCTCGTGGCCCCACTTCGTATGCTCTTCGGTCTTCTGGAAGGTTCGTGGCGAAATAGGCCCCTGGGTCTTCGTTTCGTCCAATTCCGAGGATATTTCGTTACTAGGATTTCTGAAACCAAAAACAGCAGAAAACAGGAACTGGCACTTCGGCATCTTGTTAATAGGTTAGTTCCAGAAAATGCACGAATATGACATAAAGTGTGCATAAAACATGTAGGTATCATCAATAATATGGCATAGAACATAAGAAATTATCGATACGTCGGAGACGTATCAACTATCTTCAGGGTGAAAACCTAAGATCTTTGATGGGGTGATGACGGCGTTGGTGCATTGTTTCCTTCTTGGAGGCGTCGCTTTTGAAGAGTCTGTATTTCAGGTGGTCCTGGTGGTGGATGTATTGTTGTTGCTAGGCCTGAGACACTGTAGCGGGACTTTTGTTTCTTAGTTTTCTTCTTTTTTTGGTTGTGTGTATCCGTACTGCCATTAGGATGATGCGTTGTTGCAGAGACTGAGTGCAATTGGTATCTTCTTATATTAATATATTCCCTTTATCAAAAAAAAGAGCAATGTATTAGCACCCAGAGGGCTTGGATTTGTTTATATTGTTCAAGGAATTGTTCAGCAACCAAAGCAAAGCACAAGAATGTAGAAAGTGGTAGGCTCCCATATAATCAAGAATAAAATATTTGTTTTGTTCTCACTTAAAGATGGTTCGTCCCTCATGTAAGAAAAATCACTATAAACGGACACTTGTACTGGACTCATCTTGTTATATACAATGCGAAGAAAATAATATTCTTCTAGAATAGAGTTGCAAACCAATTGGTAAAAAGGATAAACTGAAAAATAAACATATCTATGTTACTCTTTGCCCTACTGTCTACCTTTTGTCATCATGAAGAATCAACATCATCAATAACGAACCTATCCTCGCTGGTACCAAGCCAGACATAAACCATGTGTAGTCTGCAATCAGTTCAGCATCATCAATAACGGACCTATTTTATTGATTGAGAAACAAGCAATATGCCACAAGTACCTGGTGGATTTCAGAACTATAGAAAAGAGAACAGATTCCACAAGAACTAGCATAGTCTCAAATCGATTAGCACACTGAATGTCTCGGCAACCTAACAAAGTATATGACGCACAAGAGATGCACCTGAGCAAGCACCAATGCATCAGATGAGCCAACCAAATGTTTCAGAAACTAAACGGACAGTCACTACACACCAGGCAGTTTTTGTGCAGCTGAGCTAAGATTCATAGTTTTAAATAGCCGGCTATAGCCCGGCTATATCCTTTCGAGCAAGGTGCGGCTAAATGCGTCCACGTGCTAAAAGGTGGCTATAGCCCGCTATAGCTTGGCTATAGCCTTTTTCGCAGGTTGCGGCTATATCCTATAGCCGGCTATTTAAAACTATGGCTAAGAAGCTCTAGTCGTCATCGGAGTATTCAGAGTCATCGCTCACATCCAGCACATCTTCATCGTCAGAGTCCTTGTCTTCACTCTCAGACTCGACGTAGGTTAACGTCGTCTTCCTCTACCGAACTGTCCTTCTCGGTGCAACAGGCTCAGCAGAGCTACCGGAGGGAGGAGCATCAGGACATGAGCAATGGAGGCAGCTGTCCAACTAGGCTTGGATAAAACTTTTGACATATGCATGTAATGTTATGGTCCCATTAATATGTCTTTCTCTCAAAAGCTGATTTGGTTTTTCTCTTTCTCTCTCACATTTTCACTCAGTTTTCACTTTCTGGCTGAAGAGGCTGCCTCCTGATGAAGAAGCTGCCTCCTCATCCGAACCTACTTTGGACCACCCGAACCTAGCTAAAGCTGTGAGGCAGTACCTCTAGAGCAGTGCATTGGGCATGCCCTCAGCATCTTCTGTGCTTGTTGACGCTCTGTGCAGAATCGAGCTGCTTTTCTTGTTGAAGGGGGAGGCCCTGATCTTCCGCACCTTCTTCTCAGGTGAAGGAGCGCTGGTGTTGCTGTCGTCCACAGGTTTAAATGTCTCTTCCAGAACCTTCTGCATCATGCCTTTGCTTGGAGCTGGCGCCCTCTTCCTGGCTGCACTTTGGCTTCTCAGCAGCAGGTTTTCTTCCTCTAGCTTTCTTCTCAACTGGTGCTTCGGTCATGGCAAACTCTTCGTCCTCACTCTCATCGGTGGGCACTGCTATGTCCTCATCAGACAACTCAATCAAGGATGACATGGCCTTCTTTGTTGCGCCTCTTTTGATTGGCGCGTTCCTCCCTTTCTTTCCTTTCTGCTGGCCTTCTGTAGTCTCAATATCCATGGCTACAGAAGTGGTTAAGCCATCGGTTGATACTTTTGTAATAAGAAAATAAATATTTTACGGTCACAAACAGGAAACATGGGCATTACCACGAAATTCTCTCTCTCTCTACATCCATTGTCTCTCACATTGCAACGATTTGTTGTCCACTTGCTTGCCATTTCTACACCAAATGAAGTGGAAGCACCTGATCTATTGTATGATAGGTGCTATGACAGCGCGAGCACTTGTGCGCGATCCCCAGAAGTCGATGAACTCCTTGCAGTCCATCTCCATCAACACTCGCGTAAAACCTCTGAGTTTTGCAAAGATCACCTCATCCCAGAGCGCCACCATGGGATTAGTAACACCCGAGTAGGGTTTGCTCCATGCTCCAATGAAGCTAGAAGGGTCTCTAGCCACCCCACCCGCTCTAGATTTTCGATCCTCCAGAGACAAGCATGTGCGTCTATGTTGATCTTTATCCACCCCTCATTTGGTGGCCTCCAGCCGTGGCTTGGTAGCAGTGGCAAATCTAGGATTTTGCTCTAGGGTGGAGCAATTAGACGCAATCTTTTCTTCAATACCAAAAAAATAATGTATTATTGTATTGGTATATAATAACAATAAAAATATATTTATGAGGTTCCACATGCAGTATAGAATTCAATGATTACAAATAAAATATCTAACATACCCATATAGTAATATTACACGGCTACAATAATTCAAATAAACTTCTTCTTAGAATAATGTTGTTTCACAGCCACGGAAGTCTCAATTATATCATCATTTTTTACCTTGGAGAAAATATCTCGCTCAATGAATCTGACTAGACAATCATCCTGGAGACTATCACCCATCTGATTCCTCATCTTATGCTTCACTAGATTAATTGCAGAAAATGCCCTTTCAAAACTTGTGCTCGGCACAGGTAGAAGCAATACTAATTTGAGAAGGGAATAGACCACATCATGAACAATATGCCTCTTTGTTTCAACAAGCTTAAAGTGAGATCAACAAGATAGTTTAGGCCTTTAAAGTTCTCATCTTAACATGCGAGCTTCTTTGTTTCATGTTTCTGGAAAAGAGCAGCAATATCCTTGGTTCTCTTCTTTCTTTCTTTTTCAGAAAATCCCCGGTCCTCTTCTTTTTTTTTGCGAATGAAATATATTGATTAAGCTACATGAGCAGCCTCCTGTAGACAACAAGCCAGTACAACTTGAGGACCATCCCCAATCCAGGTTACAGTACTTGCGGTCGATCGACCCCAGTTTGCTAGCAAATAACTAGCCTTATTTTGGTGTCTATCTATAGCTACTACCTGAAACCTAAGATCAAGCTTCAAAAGCCTCTTTATTTCTTGCACCATAAAGGTACAGCTGGATCTGTCTTCAATCTGGGAAGTTATCATACGTATGGATTCTTGACAGTCTATCTCCACAACACACTCAACGTCCACGTGTTCTCTTGCTAGCTGCACTCCATCATAGCAAGAAGCTAGTTCAGCTTCCAATGAGGCACATGATGGCAGATAACGGCAGGCAGTAAAGATTATTGCGCCTCTTCATCTCGCAGGACCATCCCAGCTCCACCTACACCCGTAGCTGCATCAAACGATCCATCAATATTCAGCTTTATTATCCCTACAGCAGGTTTGTACTTCTTGCGTGGCTGACTTGGGTCCTTTGTCATCGAACGCTTCGTGTTTCAGTTTTCAGATACAACAGGCTGTTTCCCCTTGACATCATCTACCGGTGAGCAATACTTGACCGTCATCAGCGAGTCCACATAGCTGCATAGGTACCGTTTTGAACTCTCGATCGATGGCGCAAGTCCTCTTCATGTTCAAAGTAAATCTACAATGCAAATTTAAAACTGATCAGCCAAATTGTACGAACTACATTGAATCGATTACTTTGATCACTAATGAATCGATGTTCTAGTTTAAGTGTGTAGGAAGAACAAGCTAATCAAATTTTCAATTTAACACTTGAGAGAAGTAAAGAGATTGACCTGATTAGAGAATCGCCAATAAAATGCCTGCCTACGCGGCTGGCCAGCCGTTCGAGCGTATGCGCGCGATCGTCATGTTTCCTTGCTCCGCTCTCTTCTGATCTACAGCATGCTGCCTGCTCGCTCGCTGCTTTTCTGATCGTCTTCCTTTAGTCATAAAATCAAAAGTCTAAAACACGGGCTACTTCGGATCGAAACCGCAGTATCGGGGCTAGGACACTAGGACAAGTTTGGGGATTGCGAGAATGGCCACACATGATTGTCGAGAGAAGATAGAAACCACATCGGTATGGACTAGCCTGGTTTTTGCTTCCTGGGCTGCTCTTAGAGATGTCATTACCTTTATTTTTTCTCATATATATACTACATAGTAAGGTTATTGGGCCAAATTCTTAGGGTGGTCCTAGCCCCACCCTTCCACCCTGTTGGATCCGCCCATGCTTGGTAGTATCTTGTCATGATGCCTAGGAATCTCTGGGACTACTAGGGCCTCCCTCGTCCTCTTCATGGTTTAAACCAGATCGAGGCCGCCCTTATCATGAGTGATATCGTTACACGACATCCGTATTTCCCACATGACTGTGATTGTCTTGGACCGATCATCATCGCTAAACCTCTCGTCACAGGCTATATATCAAGTCCATGTATCTCGATGAAGTGCCGGTAGTTTGATATTCAACCAAGCCCTTGCTTTAGTCAAGAAATACTCCCCATGAGAGCACTTCACAAGTGCATGCATCATATCCTCATTCGCCGACAAGCAAACTTTGCAGGGTGCTAGCTCGGCAATATGTTTGTGATGTAGCGTGGCTTTCCACATGTAGGATACCATGGAATCAGGGCCGGCCCTAGGGTGGCGGGAGGGGCGGGCACCCCGGGCCCGAGAAAACTAGGGGCCCCAAATCCCAACTAGTGTAGGCATACCTACAGGAAAGGAAGAGATAGTTTTTCTAAGGGGGGGGGGGGATAGTTTGGAGCCGCCATTGACGGCAGTTCTCTCGTGCGATTCAGCGACCAGGGCGAAGCGTTATGCTGGTAGTTGGGCCCTTTCTCCTGTGGCTTACTTGGGCCTTTTCCTTTTGGGAGGTTCAGTTCTATTTACGTTAGCTGTATGAAGCCAATATCCTAACAAAAAGCTATTGTACTATATGAAACGACTAAACAGGGTCAGGTTGATTAAAAAAGTAGGATGAAGCCGGTGGTCTAGACTAGATAGTTCTCTCTTGTTTTAATATTTCCCTAAATATCGACTCATTTTCTCTCTCAATTTTTTTCCCGCATTTTGCTTTTCTACTACGCCTTAATTTTTCATATCGTTGGCATACGAAAATCTGCAAAGCCATATAAATGTATCCTATCATCCCCACGCAACCATATGGACAAGCAACAAGAAACCCAATCGTCGAGAAGAGGTTGTACTGTGCCCACGTCCCCTGTGATGACAGGGTTCTAGGCACAATAAACTGTTAATGTGCTAGGATCATCTAGGGTAGATCTAATGCGGGTACTACTATCTCTGTAAAGGATTTGACTATGTACTGAGAGAGATGGAGAGAGATCGAGAGTACACAGATGGTTACCTTCCCCCTGGGAGGATGAACCGTCGGACGTCGACATGGTGGCGACGGCGGTGGCGTGAGCGTGCAGTGGCGGCGGTGGCAGAGCTTCCCGTCGGCGCGCGCTAGAACCCTAGATCGGTAGGGATATCGGTGGGGCGAGCAGCGCGTCGGTCAAACCTCGTACCGCGTGCGTCCGGCCCCCACCTCTCTATATAGCGCGGCGATAGGGGCCCACCAACCAGAGATGCGGTTGGGCGCCCCCGATCAGGGCGCGTACGAGGTCAAAGGCTCGTTATCGATCCGTTGGGATCGATCCGGTGGAGATCATCCTAACATAAACATGATACTCAACAATATTAGTAATGAATCAAATTTTAAAGCGACATGTATACATTATTTGGTATCAAACTTGCTTTTTTACAAACTTTACGAGTAATTTCAGATGCACTTTTGGTGTTCCATTAGCGGAACTTCTCATATATATAACATATATAGCTAATTATTTTCATGCCCATAGGGCCCTGGATTTTAGTTCCGCCCCGGGCCCCTGAAACCTCAGGACCGGCCCTGCACGGACTACACGCCACCAGAAAACACAGACTTTGGGTACCACTTGTAGTTTCCAGAGGCGAGCCCACAACTCTTTTTCAAAGCTTGAAGTTCCCGTATTCGTCCCTTCTACTAGAGCCAAATGCTCATTCTGCATCATGAGGGACCGATAAGATGACTTCATAGTGTAGATATCCGACTGCTCCAAACCCCAGACCTAAATCTTCACGGCCACCATGACAAAGAGGTATATTCATAATTGCATCTGCCTCTGGTGCGATAAAATTCCTCCAAATAACATTTGCTTCCCACGTCCAATTCACCGAGTCAATGAGATCAGCTACCGCGTTAATATTATCTGTTACCTCCTAACCCTCAACAACAACACGTACTGATGGAATCGTCGTCCTTGTCCCGGGAATCCATCTATCAGCACAAACATCAACATGCGTCCTGCTTCCAATGCGCTTAATCAAACCACAAGTAAGAGCTTCTCTCCCAACAATTATCGCTCTCTGTGTCGTAGAAGAGCTCCGGGGAACCATGGCTGCCATAAACTCCACCTCTGGAAATTTCTTTTTCTTCAACACTCGGCTGCACAAAGACTATGGATGAGTAATAAACCTCAACTCATGTTTACAAAGTAAATTTCAAGGTCCTTAAACCCCATCCCGCCTTTGCATTTAGGCATGGGTGGATACAACCTATTGACAAGGGGGCAGCTGCTCCCACTCAAATCTCTAATCTTCTTGTAAAAGCTAGCTTAAATGGTGATTTGCCCCCACTTAGCAAGTAATTTTTATCAATAACCATATTCTTGCCCCCTCTCATTTCTGATTCTAGCTCCACCCCTGCATTTAGGTGCAACAAGTGAGTCCCAATAAACCCAATGCATAGATCGGCGATCCAGGGAACTACTCCACCAACACCATGTCCTGTGTGATCGAAGGTGCTTGCACACTTTCTTGGTTAAATGGAAATAACTCATATTGAACGTTGGAATCGCTTGTATAACAACTTTTAAGAAAATCTCCTTACCAGCGGGATAAACCATCCGTTCCAAGCCTCCATGCATCTTACTATAAACTCTTTTACCAAGATAATCAAACATACCATTGGTAATGCGTCCCAGAACTGTAGGGAGACCCAAGTATCGTGGACGCTTCAACTGTGATGGCCATATGTTGTTTCAGATAATTGTGTATTGGCCCATGTGTATTCGGGCAGAAATAAATTGAGCGTTTATCTCTATTAACACACTGCATTCTCCACCTTTGCTTTCATAAAGATTAAATTGTCATCAACAAATAGCAAGTGGTAAATCTAGGGCGAGCGAGGGCTTACCCTTATACGTCTGTCCACATGAGCTCCTCCAGATAAGTTTAATAAAGAGGTAAATCCTTCTCCACGTAAGAGAAACAAGTATGGGGACATGGGGTCCCCGTACCATAACCCTCTCCCTCTGGACGGAGTAAAATATGGTAACAATTCTCCATTAACCCGAACCGTAAATCTCACATAGACTGCTGGCTTTGTAGGCATATTTGATTGCAATATATCAGAACTACAATCCTTTTTAGCAATCGCTGCTGAGAGGAATTTGAGAAGTATAGATTATAGAACACAACATAGTAGTATAGAACTTTTGATACTCCTATATTCCTATAAATCATTCAATAATAGAATCATCAATTTATATATAATATTAATGTTTATTATATATATAGAACGTCTCCTTGTATTCGTGTTTTTTGTAAAATCGATGTATCCGTATCTGTATTGTCAAACGCGGGCAACCTAGGATGGACCAGCAGCAGCCAAAGCACTGGTTGGAGCAGCAACGCGGGTCGTGGGATCGAGGGGCATTCTCCACACCGTGCGTTATCTAGGTTCAGCCGCGTCCTTCCTCCATGCTTAGGAAAAAGTTGTGAGAGGAGTCGTAGGGCTTGGTCATGGGTGGGAATATATGTGCGGCGTCGGCCGATTCCCGGTCAACGAAGCTGGAGGAGATGGCCAAAAGCGGGTGGCGCTAGGGTTCGAAGAGTGGGGACGAGGGAGAGGAGAGAGCGCCTACATGTCCGGCCGTCGCCGCAGTTGATGTCGAGCTACGCTACCTCCAGAGGTCCTTCCGCCAACAACCATGTCCGGTGTAGCACCTCACGCATCAGACCACCGCCAGCTCCAGGGTTTCATCCTGGGGAGTGTCATCATGTCTCGGAGAGAGTTCAATCCGAGGGTGGATACAAAGGAGAGCAATGACGACGTGATAGAGGGTATAGTGGCCGGAAGTTGCTTGGGGAGCCGTCGCCGCCGCGAGAAAATGTGGGACGAGAGGGTAGGGTTCGAGAGGGAGCATGGACCTTGTGAGAGAAATAAGAGTGACACATTTTTTCACCATACGGGCTCCTCCTCGATCAACCAACAATTAACATGTGGGACAATGATTGAGACAAAGCAAGGCCAACGCCCACTCCACGCGAGCCAGGTGACTATCGTGGAACGCCCTGGCATAGGGCAAGTATACTTGCACTTGTTTATTCTCAATATGACCCACGGTCACGGATGCTTATGAGCATGTGTTGGAGCTGGCTTTATCATGAGAGCTCACTCCCTTTACTTTTTTCATGTATCTCTCCTTTACATAGACAAAAAAAAAAATCAATTAAGCAAGCTATAAGCATACTATTACACTTGCTCTAGTTCTATCCCAATTCTTCTCTAAATTACGAACTGTTAATGCGCTTTTCACTGGAGATTGATCTTAGCAGATATTTCATCCATTTGATATTAATTGACTATCTAGACGCATTTTTGTGTGTAGTGTATTTACATAAATGTTAGTCAGTAAAGCGGAGAGGTACTATATCATTTATAAGAAAGTTCACACACACTTTTTTTTAATGAAATGTTGACGCACAAAGTTGAATAAGAAGCATGTTGAACACAAACATAAACACAGGTCTTCTTCCCCTGCGGATGCATCGGTACGTCGTCCCCTTGTTTTTATGTGAAATTGCAGCCTCCAAAACCTGCCATGAGAAAACCAAAACATGTCTCCGTGTAACTAAAGGCACGATGAGTAGAGGTGAAATACTCATCATCAGCTTAGAAAAAGAGGAAGAAGTTTTACTTGGGTCAGCGGTGGTGACGACGCCGGTATGACCGAACTCGCAGTCGAACTCGTGATCTCCGTTGCTTCGGAAATAGAGGTTCATGGCGTACGCCGCGTGTGCCTGCAGCGTGTCCGGCTCGTAGCAGCTGCCTCCCAGCCGTATCGCGCTGCAGTCGATGCCTCCCTGGCCGCACACGAAGTCGATGTTCTCCTGCAGCACCGCCGCATCCGCTGCCGGCGCCGGCACGCACCACCGCCGCCCGCCCGAGTCCGCCGCTGTCGCGTCAGGCGCGGGTGCCGGTACCGATGCCGCTGCCGCAGGTGTTACCTTCGAACTCACTGGCCCAACATACTCCGGAGCGGCGAGGATGCCGGCGTCGTAGACTGGCGTCATGTCGGCGTGGAACAGGCCGAAGTGACGCTGCGACAGCGGGCCGGGCTTGAGGTCCTCGTCGAAGAGGGAGAAGATGGAGACCTCGAAGGTGCGGTTCGGCCTGAGCGGGGTGCCGACGCCGGACCCGAGGTGGCGGATGGCATTCCTATTGTAGTCCCCGGCGTGGTCAGCGCCCACGCCGGTCTCCCAGTCCTCCCCCGCCCACGGCCACCCGGTCTCGGCCACCACGACGTCGACGTCCCCGAAGCCCATCCGATCCATCGCCGAGTGCACGGCGTCGAGCTGCGCGTCCAGCGCGTTGGTGTAGAGCAGCCCGGAGCCAGTGTCCATGACGCCCGTGGCGCCCACCCGGAACAGCGCGAAGTCGAGGGGGGTGTCGTCGGTGAGGCCGTAGAACGGGTACGCGTTCACCATGAACGGCGCGCCCGTCGCGCGCAGGAAGGCGAGGAGCGGCTTGACCACGGCGGCGTCGTACCCCTCGCGGAACCGCCCGGCGGACGGCGACGTGGTGAGCGCGTCCAGGACGCCCAGGGAGTGCGCGGTCGAGACCTGTATCTGACCATCCAGCGACGCGCCGACCAGCGCCGCGTGCAGGTTCTGCATGGCCGGCACGAGGGCGAGGAGCAGCGTCCGGTTGGCCTGCGAGATCACCTCCCTGCCCACGAGGATCCGCGACACGTTGGTGCCCGCCGCCGCGTGGGGCGCGACGCGGGTGCGCACCCACTGCCGCGTGAAGGCGACGCTGCCCGCGAGGCGTGGCACGACGGCGTTCGGGACGGTCATGTCCACGGCGAGGCCCGTGCCGGCAAAGGCGCGCAGGGCGAGCGGGTCGGCGTTCAGGAGCCTCACGCGGTCGACGATGGTGTCGCGGGCGAGGAAGCGCGCCACGTCGACCGGCGGCGGGAGGCTCGTCGCGCGCCTGCCGTAGGTGACGCCGATGCCGGTCGCGTCCGCCGCGGCGATCAACAGCAGGATGCTGAAGATTGACCCGAGCATTGTCGTCAGACTATAGTGCGTCTGTGTGCTGCTGCTCCAGCACTCCAGCAGGTACTAGTAGAGTGATGTGCGATGTGAATATTTCTGGTGTGTGATTCGAGATGGCTGCTGCTAACTGAAGAAGATTCTTTTCCTGTGCTCTGAGTTATCTATATTCATGAACTTGTTCTTTGCTTGCCTCTGTTTTGTTCTACCTTGCGATGCATGCTAGCTTTGTCCCTTTCTTCACACACACACACTGCTAGTGTACACTGGCAACTCCAATATGCACACAGCATTACAGCAACCGTGCACATGACAATTGACAATGGAGGAAAATTAACCTCCCACTCCTGTTTCGCAAGAGCCATTCATGCTCCTCTTGTGCAAATCACCTGAACTGCCTAATCCATCCTCAGGGTGGTTCGACGGTTGGGTTGACTGCACAACAGTGTTGTGTGTAAGGTGATCTTGCAAAATTCCCACTTCTAGTTCATCGTGTTATTTTTATGTTAAAATTTGCACTAGAAATAACAAGATGAACTATAAGCAAGATTTTGGTAGGATCCCACTTTCATCTCTAGTTATAACACAGGTGGTGATAATGCACTAACCGCCTAGTAACGGCACAGACTCCATTGTTGTATAGCAAGGGGAGACTGCAAATTGCCCTCGATCGGGCTAACGACTAATCTAGTGCAGAGATTGTACATTGCAAAACAGAAATGCAACGACAGCAGAGAAAAGTAACAGGAATCAGGTTTTGCCAAATAGAGACTAGCACTTGTCAGGCATGAAAAGGGGATATGTACATAGCAAGGTACTCGAATAAAAGAAAACATTGTGGCATACGCCAAACAGGGTTCATCTCAGAGCGAAATGGTTCAAGAATATCCTAGATTTGTAGTAACTCGCAAGCACACTGCTTATTTCTCAGTACTCAGTAGTTACCAAAACGAGCAACAATTGCAACATCTCCTATACCGCTAAAAGAGCTCTCATTTGCTTTGCCTTCAAAACGAACACTCATTTGCTTAGTAGCGATGCAAAACTCAGCAGAACACGGCCAGCCTCAGTGATATCCGATCGGCGCAGGGGTGGCCTTCAGCTGCATACCCTGGTAGTAGACGTCCTGCACAACACAAGCGACAGACCACATTAGCATAGTACATCACAAGTTCATAACCAATCCACACAAAACAGATACACATATCCTGGTGAAGAAATGGATGAAGAAAGCAAGCATACCGATGCGAAGTGGTTGACGTCGCGGTGGTGTGCCTCGTCGGCGCGCACCACAGTGACGACATCCTTGAGGGTGGCATTGGCAGGGAGGCGCCAGTAGTCAATGGCGATGGCTGGGGCAGGCACATTGTCGATCTTGCCATCCTCAAGGTCCTTGAGGAACTCGGTGTAGGAGTGGACGGCCTCCTCCTCGAGGTACCCGACGACACGGTGCGCGAACTTGGGGGAGATGAGGTAGCCCAAGAAGTAGGCATTGAAGAAGACACCCTGGACGGTGATGACGAGGGCGCGCTCGTACCACCTCGGCTGCGCCACCTCCATGAAGGTCATCAGGTGCATGCGCTCGTTCTCGGCCTCCTCCAGCAGCGCGCGGATCCACCCGCCGCTCTGCTCGAAGCGCCTGAGGGAGCGAAGGTGGAGGAGCATGCCGCCCACCATCCCCGGCACTGCCGCGACAGTCTCCAGCATCATTGCACGGCATCCATACCTCCTCTGCATCCAATTTGCAGGGTCAGAATTTGCACAAGAATAACAATACGGAGTACTTTAAATATTTAAGGCAGTTTGTTTAGTTAAGGCTAATATTAGAAATGGACAACATAATTGTTTTTTTCTGGAGGACGGAAATTCAGAGGGGGGGTCTCAAGAAGATGAAGCTGTGCAAGAAAAATCATGATGAAAAGGTACTAGAAGGAAGTAGTACATGACAAATAAAATGGTATCCTCGCTGGTGCATTGCAAGTCAATAAAAAATCATAAGATATTTAATACGAGTAGATAACAAATTACAAACATCTTTGTGGTGATGTCAAGGTTGCTATTTTTCCCAATTATTATTTAATATCTGTTCACAGTATTTGACTAAATAGTTCAGAGTCACCACTGTAACCTTCTATCTGAATATAGTGTCAGGGCTTCTTACCGCCCGGCCGGCTATGCCTATAAAATTTAATCTGGTGCAGCATATAAAAACGACTCGATCCAACAAATTTTAGATAAAATACTACTCGGTTCGCTTGAATCCACGTAAGATAGAAAATTCAAAGAACGGCGTCTTCCCAGAAAGCAGGGGAACCCATCTAATCTAAAAAAAGCAGGGAAGCGGAATCGAAACTTGACAGCGACCATGCTACTTTGCCCCTCCCTAATGGCATGCCAATATGCACAGGCAGAGCCGTTTGCCCTATCTTCGGCGAAACAGGTTAAAAACAGCTTGAGCTAACAACACGAAACCAACCATCCGTAGAATTAAACCGGCCAGGGCGCAGGGCGGATGCACAAACCTGGAAGAAGATGTCGGTGGGGAAGCGCAGCGACTTGACGGTGTAGTAGGCGATCTTGTCGAGCATGGTCTTGGGCACGTGGTGCTTGGTGAGATCGATCGACGTGTCCGCGGTGTACGTCTCCCACGGCTGCAACAACACCAAAGCCAATCACACACCGCGCAGCAAGTCAATTCACAATCGTACACGACGCTCCGATCTGGCGAACCGGCGATCACCGGCGAGCGAAACGAGAACAGAGAAGCGGAGCGGAGCAGAGGAAGCAAAGCGCGCGCGCGCGGCGAGCGTACGTACCTTGAAGCAGGACCACTTCCACTCGGTGCCGTCCTCGCGCACCAGCTTCTGCGACTGCTCGATCCCCCAGTAGCTGTTGACGGCCACCTCCTTCTTCTCCCCACCATCGCCCTTGCCCGCCGCCGCCGCGGCGTCCGCCGCCTTCGCCGCCTGGTCCTTGGCCTGCGAGGCCGCGGAGGTGGACATCATCCGCGCCCAGGACCCCTCGCCGCCCGCGAGGAGGGGCCTCGCCGCCGCCGCCGGGGAGGCCGCGGTCGCCGAGAAGAGGCGGCGGCCGGCGTGGCGGAGGAGGACCGATCCGGCCATCCGGGAGCTCATCTCCGAGACGCCCGCGAATCAAAATCTGGCAACAGCTGCGTGATGATGATGATGACGACGCGCGCTTGTGTTGTTGCTGTGGTGGTGGGTGGGTTGCGGTTTGCGAATGGAAGGAAGGGACTTTTCGTGGGAGAGATTTTATATTGGGCGGAGACGGCGGCGTGGGCAGGGCAGGTTCCGGGGTGGGCCCGCGCCGTCAGTGACGGGGGAGCCGGTCCTGCTTCCGGGGGATCCCAGAAACTGAGGGGGTCTTTTCTTCTTCTCCAAGTCGAGGGCATTAATTGGTCGTTGAGATTTTCTTTCTTTTTTATTTTTATTTTTTCCCTTCTGGAAACAGCCTGTGCGTGACTAAATCGAAAGGCTCACATGTTTGCACCTTTGCAGTCTGTGTGTGATATTTGGGGAGGACACGAAATAGGCCTCCGTGTTAGACGCGTAAACACATGTCACATGGCTGATAAACTCATTCTAGATTCTTTTTTCAAAAATAAATCCACCATTCTATTCATAATCTCGATAGGAGTATAAGAAAACTAAAAAAACTACAAGCAAATCTTTCAATCACCTAGCGATGACTACAAGCACTCAAACGACTCAAAGACGCGTCACCATCCTCGCTCCTGCCTTACTAGAGCCCGACACAACTTGTCGTAATACAGTTTGTTGTAGTACACATACAAAAAATCGTCGTGATAAGGCCCCAAAGAACTAGCGCACGAGAGTAGCAGCCACCAATCCATCACCGATGAAGAGAAGTGAAGACCAGGAAGAACATAGACCAAACCCAGCGAGATCCGCTAGAGACAGGCCTGCACATGCCCTCCAACGACTCTAGACGCATCACTGGGACATGGACTAGACGGGAAGGACTTTATTCTATTTTTAGGGACCGATGACAAGGACCGGGGGCTAAACGTGGGCTTTCTGAGTAGCACACAAACCCTAAACTGACTGAAGAAAACAACAAAAACGAAATCCATTCCGTCGACAAGAACCGTGTGATCCACCGCGTATCCATTGCCCTAAGGCCACATGAGGCGAGGATGGTGACAGTCAACAGAAGGAAGGGAACTCTAAACGCCTACATCTTTCTCTCATGAACGAAGGGGTATGTCAACCCTGATACTCATTCTAGATAGAATAGCAAAGTACTGAAGTATACCTTTGTTTTAGCTATTTGTTTGGCTCAAATCTCGCTTGTGATACATATTCCCCTCCATTTTCTACTTTTAGAAAATAACAAGTTTCTTTATACTCCCTCCGTCCATAAAAAGATGTCGAAATTTGGGTGTGTCTAGATACATCTAAAAAACAAACTTCAAACATCCTTTTGTGGATAGAGGTAGTACTAACCATTTAGTTTTGGAAAAAAATATTAAGTTTTGTAGGACATGAACTTTGTTTTCTTTTATTCGCAAGAAAAACTTTGTTATATATATTTGAATTAGTTTGTTCTATTAAGATTTTTTTTAAAGGTCGAAAAGACATGTGGGAGATGGAGATACACCGTCGCGACCACCATCCCCATCGGCTTTCCTTCATTTAGCTGATTCTTAGTGGGAGAATGGTTGCTAAGCCATATTTTAATTTTTTTTTATAAAGGGTATACCATTCAGGTAGTAGACGTACTTGTTTTGATTTGGGACAAGTGTACTACACTACCGCAGTACACAAGTTTTAAAAGAAGGGTGGGGAATATTCTGTTTGGCGCCCTTTCACACTGGAAGTGGCACATGCATTGTACGGTCCCAAAGATCAAGCCCAAAGAAAACAAAGCGAAATGGGAGATGTATTCTGGTATGCCGAATTACCTATCCGATCCCCTGTTCCTTGCGGGCCAAGAAAGAATAAGTCAAATGAGGCAATGATAGAGAAACGTGACTAAGTTCACTACTGATGCATGCATGGATTAAGAAGCTAGTAGGAAGCTAGGCATATCCCGGGATCAGAAAGCACCGAGCTTGCCGAACCAGGACAACCACCAGATAGGTCCCAAGGCGACGGCCGCGGCGGCGGCTAAGCCGCCGGCCGAGGCGGTGGAGCCCTGGCGGACTCCGGTACGACTGGCTCGCCGGCGGCCTGGCCATTCTTTCCCTCCGACGGTGTTCCCTTCTCCGTCAAGCGGCCGTTTCGATCCGCTCGATGACCTGGGCATGGAGGATGGGTGTTCGGTGGCGGAGGAGGTGGCGTGGGCTGGCCTTGAAGATGATCCGGAGGTGCTGCCGATCGACAAGGATCTAGATCGCGCGGCGCTCCTGGAGGACTTTTGGGTGAAGATCGGCTTCCCTGCGGCAGCGACCAGGTCTTGGGGGAGGAATGCATCGACGGTGGCGGAGGCTGTGCCGCGGGCACGCTCGTCGTCTCCTCCGCGCGTTTCTGCGAAGCTTCGCCGAGCTCTCTCTAGCTCGCCGCCGGGGAGGCGGCTTCCGCGGCAGCCGGTGCGCCTAAAAAGCTGGAAAGGCCCGCTTCCCCCCAAGAGGTTCACGCCGCCGGCTGTCTTCGGCGATTTCCTCGACGCAGCCGCCAAGGGAGCGAGGCGGACGCTCGGTGATGCGCACCTGCCGGCGGCGAGCGAGGCGAGTTCTCCGCCTCCGTTTCAAACGGACGCGGCGGGATCTTCGCGCCTTGGGCCGCGGCCGTGTTGGGCCAGATTGGGCCGCGCGCTGGTGGGCCTGCAGCGAGGGGTTAGACGTGGGGGCGTGACGGCATGCGATCATACGATCACACGTCCGTGCTCGCAACGTAGTCACGTCGCCGCCGCCTCGCTCCCATCGTCGCCGCCGCCCCTTCCTCCTGACCCACGTCCGAGCCTCTCGCCGTCGTCTGCCCCCTGGTGCGTGCTCCGCTTCGTCGCTCTTTCGTCGACGTGGTGGCGTCGGGCGCCTCAGGTCCCATGGCCGGGCCACCCCGCTCCGTACCTCCGGGGACGGCGACTGCTCCTCCGGCGCCGGCTCGCCCGCAGGCGGCGGCTGCTGCGTCGGTCGCCGGAGGGTACCAAGGCTCTCCGGGGTTCCAAGGATGGCCGCAGGGGGGCCTCATGCCACCGGCCCCTGCTGCGCCGCCCCGGCCCCAGGTGGGGTATCGCCCGCCGCAGCCGCGCATGCCGACCGCTCCTTTCATGCCTCTTCAACAGCCGCCGTATCCTCAGCAGCAGCAGTACCCTCAGTACCCGCCGCAGCAGCAGTATGCTCAGTTTCAAGGTCAATTTTTCCCCGCTTCTAATCCAACGCAGCAACCGGTGGTGTCACATTTACCACAGCAGGTTAACCCGCCGGCGCGGCCTGGACAGCAGAAGAAGAGGAGGAAGAAGAAACCTGTCGCAGCGGTAGGGACAGCGGGAGGTGGCAATGTTGTGCCGCCGGCTATGCTACAGGGTCCCATGCAGGACCCGCAACCGGCGGGTATTCCTACGCCAGTGTTGGAGGCGGTTCCTGCACCGCTGTCGATGCCGATTGCTCCACCAGTGGTTACTGCACCTGCGGCGACTGCACCTGTGGTGAAGCCGAAGAAGGCGGGTCGCTGTTGGAAGTGCGCGGTCAACACGCATGCTTCTAAGGACTGTAAGGTTCCTCATTACTGCTTAGTTTGTGACTCTGGGGCACACCCGACTATTCGTTGCCCTGTGCTGAAGACCCCGAGACCTATGAGTTTTTTTGTGGGTTGCGGTAATGACGCCACGCTAGATCTCCAGGTTCCTGACTCAGTTTATAAGCCACAGATGTTATCCAGCGGAGCACCTACAGCTTTGGTACAGGTGTCATGGGAGGGGACTGTTGCGGCGGCAGATATTCAGAATCTCATGGCTCGCATGTGTCCGGGGAACCCCACTTGGAAGTGGGAGGCGCAGCCTCTTGGTAATAACGCTTTCCTGATTGGGATCCCTACCGCTGAGGACTTGTTGAGGATTGACGGTATGCAGATGAGCGTGCTGAAGATTAATGCACAGGCCATGGTTTCTTCTTGGACTCAGCAGGATGTTATGCCAGAGTTTGTGATGGAGCCTGTTTGGGTGCATGTCGAGGGTGTTCCGAATGCTCTACGTCACTTCCTCGGTCTATGGGCTGATGGTACTTTTATTGGTACTACTATTGATGTGGATTTGTACACCTTGAGGAGTCAAGGGTTAGTTCGTATTCAGGTGGCCATGAGAGATACTTCTGTTCTGGAGAAAGATAAGGCTAAACACGGACCACCATGCTTAGAGGTGCTGGCTCGCTTACAGCTTAATGGATACAGATTCAGATTTCGCCGCGAGTCTTCTGAGTACAAGCCAGACCCTAGGTTTCGTCCTTTCTTTTGGAAGGGTGAAGATGAGGACGATGCGACTCATGGTGACGATGATGGTTTTGATGATGCCGCGGCAGAGGGGGCACCAGGGGCCTCACATATGGACGTTGATGGCCATGCATCTTTGCCTCCTTCTGGCACAGCTTCGGTACCGGTTACTCAGGTCGCCATGACCCCGTTTAAACACTCGCCGACGACAGACAGGGGCAAGGCGATTGTGGCTAGAGCTTTGTCGGTGTCGCCACACTTGGTGGCAACTTCGCCTCCGTCGCGTGTTCGGACTTTTATGCAGGGGAGGACTCGCCCGGTGTCTTCGTCTTCTACTCCTCTCGGTGGTCCTTTCGTTGCTCCCACTCCGTCTTCTACCACGCCTCAGACGGAGAGGGGGCTTCAGAGGGCTTCTTCTTCGACGGTTGGCTCGTCGGACTCGGGGATGCAGCGCCACGCCGCGGTGGTGGTGGAGCAGCAGCAGCCGGCCTTGGGCTCGGCGCTGCCGCAGCTCCCTGCCGCTGATGCGGCGACGCAGCAGCAGACCCATGGTCCGGTGGGGCTTCAGCAGCTGGCCGGGGGCTCTGCGGCGCAGCAGCAGGTCGTCGGCACGGAGGGGCAGCAGCCACCGCCCCCGGTCTCGATGGCGCTGCAGCAGCCGGCCACAGGCAAGGTGGGACAGCACGCAGCCCCTTGCGCGCCTAGGCAGCAGCCGGCCTCTGGCCAGGGTGCTTCGTCGCCGCGCGGCGGGCCTGGGGTGGCGCCGTCCTCGCCCCGTGCGCCTCAGGTGGAGGAGCAGGACTGGTTGGGGAGGCGCCCCAGCCGGTCCCCTGTGAGGCGCCCTCTCCGCCTAGGGGGGTTTCGGCGTCGCGGTCGGGTTCGGTGCAGGGGGCTTCATCGCCATCTACCCCTGCATCGAAATCTTCTTCACCAGCGTCTGGACCGCCATCTTCACCGCGCTTGTCTCCGCCTCCGCCAGTTGCCCCCGTCTTGCAACCTCCACCCACTATTCCTCCACCAGTTGCGCAGCCGCCGGTGAGGAGGAGTGGGAGGTTTGCTACGACGGAGGATGGTGTGGAGGCTACGGATGAAGACGTGATGCAGAGGGCTATGCGGCGCAGGGCGGAAAAGAACCTCGACACGGCAGGTACTAGAATTTCATCCAAGTCTTTCACTTCTTTTTCTGATACTAGAATTTCTTCGAATTTGAGTAGTGTAGGTATATCTTTGGGTAGAGGTTTGGATGAGATTTTAGCTTCAGCTCATGTGTTGAGACAGACGGAGCTTGACCGTTTAACGGTTGCTCCAAATGGATCCACTGAGCTGGCTACTTCCACTGTTGACGATGACGAAGATGATGGCATCCTAGATGGTCATCTTCTCTCGGCTTTAGTTGGAAGTGTGACAGAAGTTGATTTAGACCACTCAGAGCTTAGTTCAGTTTATGACCTCTCTGCCTCTGAACGTGGTTCTAGATCATCGGCTGGAAAGAAATCTCGTAGATATGGCAAAAAGTCTAAATCCAAAATAGTTTCTCGATGAACGGCATGTTTCGGAATAGCAGAGGTCTTGGTGACTTGGCTAAGCATTCTCACATTGCCGATGGTTGTAGAGATTATGATTTAGAATTCATTGCTATATCGGAGACGGGTAGGCGAAATTTCACACAAAGTTTTCTCGACCGATTGTCAGGCGGAATTAACTTTCAGTGGTTTTCTCGCCCACCTCGTGGTAGATCTGGTGACATTTTACTTGACGTCCGTATTGATACCATGACTGTCTTAGCTAGTTCTGATGGAGAGTATCACATTAAGCTCGACATTCAGAATAAAGCAGACGGGTTCAAGTGGAGTCTGGTCGCTGTGTATGGTGCCGCTCAGGATGCGTTTAAGGCTGACTTTTTACGTGAATTGGTAAATCTTACAAAAGATAATCCCTATCCGATTTTAATCGGAGACGATTTTAATTTGTTTATATTTCCTCACGAGAAAAGTAAAGGCCACTTTGATGGACATTGGCCTTTTCTATTCAATGCTGTCATTGACAGTCTTGATTTAAGGGAGGTGTTCATGTCTGGTCGACAGTTTACTTGGGCCAACAGCTTGCCTGAACCCACTTACGAGAAGCTAGATCGCGTGTTGATGGACACCGAATGGGAAAATAAATACCCTATGGTGTCTGTCCGTGCACTAGAACGTATTGTAAATCTGTCTGACCATGCCCCCATCCTTCTAACCACTGGGGATCCCCGTCCTGTGTGTAAGCGGCCGTTCAAATTTGAACTTGGTTGGCTACATCGAGAGGGTTTTCATGATATGGTTAAGAAGGTTTGGGAGAGACCGGTCGGAGGCAGCTCTCCAATTCTGAGATGGAACAATAAGATGCGGTCAATGCGCAAACATCTATGTGGTTGAGCTGCCCACACGGCTGGTATCCTTAAAAAAGAGAAGGCTCGCTTATCAAATGTTATTGATGAGCTTGAGGCTTTTGCGGAGGTTAGACCATTGTCGACGCAGGAGATTGAACTCAAAAATCAATCAAATGCGCAGATGGCGAGTCTTCTTCGTGAGGAGGAACTCAAATGGTACCAGCGATCCAAAGCCCAGTTCATTTTAGAGGGAGATTCAAATACGCGATATTTCCATGCTTTAGCCAATGGGAGACATCGGAAAAAACGTATTCATTCTCTCACTCAAGATGAAGGGGTGATTGAAGGCCATGAGCAGCTCAAATCGTACATTACTAATTATTATAAAGGCTTGTTTGGTCCTCCGGAGGAAAGTACTTTCTCTCTTAATGAGGATTTAACGGCCGATATACCCCAAGTTTTCGTTGAGGAAAATGGTCTACTAACCGCACCTTATACTGAGGAAGAAGTTCAGAAGGCAGTTTTCCAAATGGAATGCAACAAAGCACCGGGTCCTGAGGGTTTCCCAGCTGAGTTTTATCAAACTTTCTGGGACACGATTAAATCGGACCTTCTAGATTTGTTCAGTGACCTACACTCTGGACAACTAGAATTATTTCGTCTAAATTTTGGTGAAGTAATCTTGTTACCGAAAGTTAATGAGGCAGAAAGGATTCAACAATATAGACCTATCTCGCCTATTAAATGTAAGTTTCAAGATTTTCACGAAAGTGGCCACCATTAGACTTAATACGGTTGCGGATCATGTAGTCCAGCCATCACAGACGGCCTTTATGCAAGGAAGAAACATCCTTGATGGAGTGGCGGTCTTGCATGAGACGGTACATGAGATGCATTCTAAGAAATTAAATGGGGTTATTTTAAAACTAGATTTTGAAAAGGCGTATGATAAAGTCAAGTGGTCGTTTCTACAGCAAACACTCGGGATGAAAGGTTTTTCTCCGAGTGGCGCGCTCTGATAAATGATTTTGTGTATGGAGGTAGTGTCGCAATCCGGGTTAATGATGACACCGGTCACTATTTCCAAACACGAAAAGGGTTACGCCAAGGGGATCTGTTATCACCGATGTTGTTTAACATTGTAGCGGATATCCTGGCTATACTCATAGAGAGGGCTAAGGCTGATGGCCAGATTGAAGGAGTGATTCCACATCTAGTTGATGGTGGCTTATCTATACTTCAATATGCCGATGATACAATTCTATTTATGGATCATGATCTTGAAAAAGCTCAAAACTTGAAATTAATCTTGGCGGCTTTTGAGCAATTGTCAGGATTGAAAATCAATTTCCATAAAAGTGAATTGTTCTGTTTCGGTGATGCCCAAAATTATATGGCTCTGTACACAGAGTTGTTTGGTTGTGGGCAAGGCCAATTTCCGATTCGTTATTTGGGTATTCCGATTCATTATCGGAGACTTACAATCGCGGAATGAAAATTAGTGGAAGAAAGACTACAAAAACGCCTTAGTAGTTGGAAAGGCAAGTTGCTGTCCCTAGGTGGAAGATTGGTACTCATTAATTCGGTACTCACAAATATGGTACTGTATATGTTATCATTTTTCATCCTACCAAAAGGAATTCTGCATAAACTCGATTATTATCGATCCAGATTCTTTTGGCAAGGGGACAGCGAGAAAAAGAAATATCGACTGGTTAAGTGGAGTATAGTTTGTAGTCCCAAAGACCAAGGTGGGCTTGGAGTTCATGATTTGGCAGTCAAGAATTCGGCCCTATTGGGAAAATGGCTGTTTAAGCTCCTCACTGAGGATGGGACTTGGCAGTTTATCCTTCGGCGAAAGTATATCGGTTCGAAGACATTATCCCAAATGGTTTGGAAACCAGGGGATTCTCACTTCTGGGCCGGGCTAATGGCGACAAAAAATGAATTTTTTCGCCATGGCACTTTCACAATCAGAAATGGAGCACAAATACGTTTCTGGGAAGATGCTTGGCTTGACAATGCACCCCTAAGTGAACTGTATCCAGCTCTTTATAGGATTGCTCGTCGTCAAGGTGATACCATTGCTACCGTAATGGCTACCTCACCCTCGAATGTGACGTTCAGACGGGTTTTACTTGGACAAAGACTTGCGGCATGGAATACCTTAATTCAACGGCTCGGGGATATTCAATTATCGGACGAACCGGACGAATTTAGATGGAACCTTCATGCCAATGGTGCTTTCTCTGTGAAATCTTTCTACAACGCGATCCTTCTTTCTGATCTACCAATTGATAATAATAAAAAGATTTGGAAGATGAAGATACCATTAAAAATTAATTTTTTTGGATGGTATCTTCGTCGAGGGGTAATCCTCACCAAAGACAATCTTGTTAAGCGTAATTGGCATGGGAGTACTCGATGTGTTTTCTGTCATCAGGACGAAACAATCAAGCACTTATTCTTCTAGTGCCAGTTCGCGAGATCTATATGGTCAGTCATTCAAGTAGCATCTACCCTGTATCCTCCGACTAGTGTTGCCAATGTCTTTGGTAATTGGCTTCATGGTGTCGATTCAAGGTTTAAGTTGCTTCTTAGGGTGGGGGCGCTAGCAGTTATCTGGGCGCTTTGGCTATGTAGAAATGACAAGATTTTTAATGATATAAATTGCTCTTTGTTGCAGGTCATCTACGGATGTACGGGTATTCTCCGTTCGTGGTTACCTCTTCAGCGAGTGGAGAACCGAGACCTGTTTACGGAGGTCTGTACACGGTTGGAGGCCACGGCGAGGGATACTTTTTCCCAACATGGGTGGCAGCATAGTCTACGGATAGATGCCCCACCTTCTTCTTAGGCGTTATATGTTTCATCCTGATATGTATCTCGCCTAGTTTTTTGTTTTTATCATTTTCGAACCTGAGACAACATAAACGGCTGTGTGCATCCTGGTTATGCAGAGGCTGGATGTAATTGCTTATAAAAGTAATGAAAGCATCCTTTATCGAAAAAAATCCCGGGATCTTGCTTACGAGTGGTAATGATCTTGGTGGCCTTGTGTTTGCCACACGAAGAATCATAAGCCGAGGATAATGCTTCTCTCACCACGCTTGTACTTGTATCAGCAATCAATTCGATCTTTCGTGTCCATGTCTCTTTTATTTTCTTGGCACCGCCGTCTTCTGTTAATTTGACTATTTCGATCTTGAAATTTAATTTGCATATTCGAAATTGAGTATGATGGTTTGAGAATGGTTTTGGGGGATAGAAAGCCCTTAATTTCAAAGTTTGAAAGTTTGATCGCGCTTTTTCATTTGGAAAAGTTCAAATACTCAGTAAATTTATTTTCTATATCTTCAATCTCAAAGTTACAGGGTACAAATCCCTTAATCAAGTAAGATACACACACACAAAATACACACCTCGGTGTCGGCTTTATTTGATAAGCATGATTTGTAGGTGGTTTATCAACTTTTTGTCGGTTCACATGAACAGCCAGCCTAGGCGCGCGCGCAACCAGATGCGCAACTTGATTTAAACGCTAAACTATTTTGCATCCACGACCGTACAAAACACTAAAATTAGTGCTAGATCTTTTCTGTCCCGTTGTCTGCTTTCTCGCTGATGTGGCTGCCACATCATCAATTTTACAACTCAAATTCTATTTGCTATATATACAAAAAAAGGAAATTGGGAGCAAATAGCAATCCTAACAGGAGAGTGGCAGACTACGGCCAATGTAACGCACGGGTGGCCTGGTAGCAATTTGACCCCGTGAAAAATAGCAGTGCAGCTCAGCAATATTTTCACTAAAAAAAGGTCAGCAGTTATTATTTAATTAATTAATTTATTTATTAATTAATTAATTTATTGACATCTTCTTCGACACCACTGGAGACAATCAGACAAGTGACACCTAAAACATCACATGATCCAGTAGGCTGTAGGAAGTAGGAACACACCCGGCAAACCATCCATCTAGTAAACTAGGAGTACTACTTCATTGCTACAAGTCTGGTACTCCCCCTCTGCTTCATTGCAGCAGCAAAAGCACATGAAACCCAAGAAAGGCATCCTGAAGAAATGGAAGCTCCTGAAGCCATCTTTTCAGTCCTCCTGCAATGCAAAGGTAAATCATATGATCGCTAAGACGCAAGCAGAACTTGGTTATCTAAAATGAAAATATCAAATTGCGCACAGTAAACAACAAGATTAGGATAGTATACCATGGGGATCAATCCTATAGATCGGGCAATGTCCATCTTCTTTTTGATATACTCACGATAGAATTTGGGTTTTATCCTCTGAAGGAAATAAAGGAATTTCAGTTTAGCACAACAGTGTATTTAAAAACAAGCATGTACATAGCTTAGATGCAACTTCATACAAGCACAGTACCTTCTTTTTAACTGCTTCTGCAATCAACTCCCGAGCCTCATCCTCTGATACCTAAGGCACGTAGACATGAAGTCAGATCAAATATGACAATATATAATTAACTGGATCGAACATGGATACCACAGCACTTACATCCTTGGTAACGCCTCTCATGCAAGTCTGAAACTGAAAAGAAAGAAGAAGAAGCAAAGAGGTAAGCATGCATGTTACCAATGTGAAGACTTGTAAAATAATTGCGTACAAGTGCCTACCCCCTTTTCCAGTATGATTAAGTCATCCTCCTCTACGGTATATTTCATGAAATCCTGCCGTGAGAAAAACTTGTTCAGTTTATAGACTTCCTTCACAGCATCTCTGAGACTCTCCTGTGCATTGTTGAGGAAAACAAGCATTACATAGCATAAATTTACAGAGTTCATTAACATCACGGATCAATCAGAATTACATGGATACTTGACAAGTGTGCACAAGACTGGGTTTCAGTCTAACCTTTTCTTGGGCGACCCGCTTCCATATCTCGAAAAAGAGATCATCAGACCCGTCACACCAAGTAGCCTCAATGCTCATGTAAGTAAAGCATTCCTTCATCGAAATAATGAAACTGTTAGATACAAAGTACATCAACATTAAATTAGCGAGTGTGTTAGGTATCATACGTAGAAGCCAAAAAAAGCCAAATGACTTGTCATCTTCGAAAAGCGAGTGGCGATCTTCGTTGCTTGATAAATTCCTCTGGTGCATATTCTGTCTGCCTAAAGAACAGAGACATTACCATGGTGCTGCAATATGTATAGAAACATTGCCGTTCCATGATTTTTTTGTTACCATATACTTACAATAGCAGATGCCGTACGCCTAATCGGTAGACAATTTTCCAACCACTGTATAAAGATTTAAAAAAGAGAGATTATTAGTCCCCTAACAAACATCTAATCATTGCAGGAAAGCTAGTCTTGCTTGCCTTTAGGATGCATACCTTAAGTTCACTTAATAATGTCTCAAAGTACTCGATGTATTCATGCTCCGTCTCATAGGTATGGAAGTGTTCCATGTACCCACTCCAATTAGCGTACTCGTAAGCATCCTACATCGAAATGAAAGGAAAGAGGAAGCACATGATTTCTAATGTTTTTAGAACAACAAATAAAATATGACTTAAATAAAAAAATGTCAAAACAGGAGCAACAAATAAACAAGGTTTGATAAAGGACTAGAAAAATGTACTCCCTCTGATCCATAATACTTGTCGTGGTTTTAAACCAAATTTGAAATAAATAAAAAACTACAACAAGTATTACGGATCAGAGGGAATACTAGTATTCATCAAGAAAATAAATCTGTTACTACCTCTGACCCTAATTAATTGATGCTGGCTGATGGACGTACTTTACACAACACCTCGCACGTGACAACTATAACGGGCCAGAGGGAGTACTTCCTCTTAAATAAACTTATTAAGACACAATTTGAATTTACCGTTTCCAGCAGGAAAAATGCATATAACTGCTTTATTAAAAAACAATGAGAGTCTAGAAATGCAATAAAGTGGAAAGAAACATATCCTGGATTGGCATTTCCTTTAAATAGTCAACTAGACGTTTTCTCACAGGCCAGTAATTTGATGGTCTACATTTTCCAGCATATTTGGCTCATGTAAGGAAATGAGTTAAACACCCAGCAAATGTATCATAAACTATATTATCATTTCGAAACTCTGACAGATAGTCCCTAACTAGCCATTACTAACTCAGTGTAACAGTGATTGCAATTAAATGATCACAGGAACACTAGATGATCAATGTATGTACGTACATGCTTCCAGTGATTCCGGGGGACTAGACGCTGGTAGTCATCCAGGCCTGCAATCTTGCAGAGTTTAGGGTGGAAGTACCAGTCCAAAACACCCTCTTGCTGGAAGAACTTAAAATAATCCATATCAACAAGGAAATCTGAAGGAAATTCCTCCTTTTCAAGAAGATCCATAGGGCAGTCTAGCAGTTCATCACGGCATAACTCATACTTGGACACATTTTGTGACAGCTGCAAGCAATGACATCGGCATAATAACAAATCAGATATGGATGGGAGCTTTAGCAAACCAGCATAAGTAAATAGGATACGACAAATGACGTAAATTCACATGGAACATCTACAGAATGAATGACGTTTGATGATATAAAAACAGAAGCATGGATGGATGTAACCTTGAAGGATCTGATGCGATACACCGCATGTCGGATTTCCATATAATGGCTATTTATACCCGAATTAATTTTAGTACCAATATGGGTGTACTTGGGCAGCTGCATCAGGTATCCATAGTTCTCCTCAAAGCTGATATCGTCTCCCAATCCCAACTCGTTGAGCTTCTGGATTATGGCCTCCATATCTTTAGCCGTCTTGTTCACGGCAGATTGTCTCTGCTCCTGGGCTGCAGCAGTGTTGCCACGGTCGTGGGGATCGACAGGGCGACTGGTAGAGGCGTTGGAGCAGCGGGAACTCGCTCGTGATTTGAGTTGTGGAGTGGTTCTTTTTGTTGGAAAGGATGTATTGCTTCTCGTTTGCTGCTTCTTCTCTCCGGCGACACATGCTTCAGTCATGCTGACAGGCCCCTGGATACCCTGTGTATGTTGGCGGAGCTGGTCAGGATGGCACATCTTCTCCTTTGCATTATTGCTTCTCTTGTGCTGCTTCTTCTCTGCGGCAACACGCGCTTCAGGCATGCTGACAGGCCCCTGGATACCCCGTGTATGCTGGTGGAGCTGGTCAGGGCGGCACATCTTCCCCTTTGCATTATTGCTTCTCGTGTGCTGCTTCTTCTCTCCGGCAACACGTGCTGCAGTCATGTTGACAGGTCCAGGGGGGCACATCTTCTCCTTCGAATTATGCTTCTTTGGAATCAAGCCTGTATCCACCTTCTCCCTTTGCTTCTGTGACACCTCTCCACACAAGCCCATGCCCAACGATGGCGATCTCTCCTTTCCAATGTGCTTTTGTGAAACCCCACAACTTAAGCCTGTGTTTGCCATCTCCTTTGCACGAAGCTGTTGCGTCAAAGACGAATTTCTATTCAACGACATTCGTTGGATTCCATGTTCGGAAGATGCTAACAGCGCCTGTGATAAGTTTTCGTCTGCAAAGGCATGCTTTGGCCGCATCGTGCTCGTAGCCGCCGTGTCCTTTCCGCGTGAGGGCATCGCGCTCGTAGCCGCCTTGTTCTTTACGTGGTACTGCATCTCTCCAAACCCTAACCAACAGATGAACAGACAACATCGAAACCAATATACGGTTATAAAGACATCCGGAGAACAAAAAATTGGGGTATTAGGCCACAGAGGGGTACCGGCGGCGTGCGGGAGTGGCAAGGAGAAACTTCCTTCGCCCCGCTAGAAGGAGGGCCACGGCGACCACGGCGACCACGGCGGAGGCGGCTGCCAGAGAGAACGAATCGATCTGACAAAAGGAAGACAAAACGCTATAGAAGAAAACTCGGAGGCACGAATCGTGCGGGAGGAAGCGGCAGTTTGGGGGCGCAATTAATCGAACGAAGAAGAAGATTAAGATCTGAATCCCTAACCTGGAGTACCCGCCGACGCCGCCTGGGTCGGGACCCGGAAGCGAGATAGGAGTAGAAGCGTGTGCGTCGCGTTGTTCTCTATCGGGTTTTTAAGAGTCAATATTTTAGTACTACCGAAATTCTTCTATCCGATAATGACTAGTCATCGAGAGATGTTAGATCATAATCTTTTCTTCTCCCTTTTTTTCCTGCCCCTGTTTTTCTGTAGAATTTATAGCAATTGCCACCTCTAAGACATTATTTGGTACTAGAGCTTTAAGGGAGATTAGTGGAGATAATGCCCCCAAACTTCAAATCTCCACCAAAAGCATGTTTCGTACTGGAATATCAAGCGAGTTTAATCCCTACTTATCTTCAATTTTTTTCTCAAAATTTAGTATATTTTTCTCAATTCTCAATACTCTATCTCTACCTAGTGGATTGAGAATGGAGTTTTGTGAGGAATGGGTGACAAGGTATCAACTTGTCAATGCCTACGGGTTATAGGCTAGGGTTTAGTTAGAAGTAGAGGGCAAGTAGATCTCGAAGGTTTCAGCCGAAAAGTACTCGACGATTATGAAAACTAGGGTTTGT
>NC_061514.1:57504471-57544359 GCF_022539505.1 Lolium rigidum | reverse complement strand
TCCGGTACGGTAATGTTTTCCTTCAGATGCGCATCATATATTTCTACTCCCTTCAATCCAAATAAGTTTCAAATCTTCCACCAAAGGTGCAGAGTACTCATCAATGTCATTACCAGGTTGTTTCGGGCCCTAGGTTAGTATTGCAAGCATGCTATACTTCTACTTCATGCACAAACATGGAGGAACGTTGTAAATGTTGAGATTCATGGGCCATATGCTGTGGGTGGTACTAAAGTTGCCGAATAGGTTCATTCAATCAGTGCTCGCAAACCTCACATTTCTAGGATAATTTGCAAAGCGATCACCGCCATCCAAAGGCTCCAACCAATTGACATTCCTCCAATGCGGAGAGTCTCCAGAGTGTTTGAGCATGTCATCCTCAATGCGCTCATATGGGTGCCAACACATCAGTTTTTCCATATCCGTGGTTGAATATAAGCGTTTCAAACAAGAAGTATTAGGCAGGTACAAACACACTTTTACCGGTATGTCCTTCCTACCCCGTTTTTTCTGCCTCTTCTTCTTGCTCGCTTGATTAGTATCCATGTCATCCTCACTATCATTTGCCATATCATCAGCTGCTTCACCCTTCGGAACCTTGAACCTTAAAAATTTGCACCCCGACATTCACACAAATTGATGTAGGCATCACCACGGTAAAATATGCAATCATTTTTACATGCATGTATTCTTTGAACCCAATGCTGTCAGCTGAACCCAATGCTTACACTACAGATTCGCCCATGTCGATCATGTTGGCCGAGGTTCCGCGGATGTCAAATCTCCATCAAATCACCGCCGTCATCCTACATGGTTACGACGATGGACGGCAACAAGCTCATCGTCCCCATCGAGAACTACCCCTCCTCATCGGATGAGGTATTAAGCTTCTAGATATTGTGTCTCTAATTCAATTGTTTTAAAATTCATTTGTGTAGATGAACTATGAGCTTTTACCAATTCAAATTTCTTTAAACTTTTGCTAGGAATCAGCCTATGAGTGCGGTATTCGGGATGGTTGTGTACAGTTTTAACATTTTCTACAAGGAAAAATCATTCTCCTAGAAGAATTAAACTTTATAAGGAAGGAGAAGAGAAAGACCGATGAAGAATTATGGAATACCGAAGAGAAGCTAAGGCAATTGATGAGACAATCCAGAAGATGGAGCAAGCAATGAAAACCATCAACGAAGAAAATGCAAAGAGTTGTGGAATAGAAGTGACAAATATAGTTGACGTTGACCGATATCATGGAAGAACACAACATCACAAAGCAAGAAACTAGGCAACAACTAGGTTGAAGATGAATAAGATGAAAAATCATGATATCGAGGGGGAAATGTGTCTACATTACGCCTTCTGTGCCATCATTATCCTAGTCGCGGTTATAATCGCCATGTTCGGGGTTTTTTTAATGTGTGAACTAGTTGTTGTGATTGTACTCCCTCTCTCACAGTTTATAAGGCACGCGCGTACTCCTAGATCGCAAATTTGATCAAGTTAGCATTAGTTATATGTTATAAAAATTATATCATTAGAAAGTTTAGATGTTCTATTTTCTAATGATATAATTTTTATATTATATAATTCAAATTATATAGGTTAAATTGGTGACCTAGGGGTACGCGCGCGCCTAATAAACTGTGAAGGAGGGAGTATTATTTATTAGAAGAAAAGGAATTGTGAGCATTGTATGTTATTAATCTGTATATGAGCATTGATTGCATGATATATGTTGTGTTCGCATCAGAAAATAGATTTTACAAAATAAAAGTGGACAAGATAAAAAAAAACATACCTTCAAATTAATAGCCAGCACTAGCAACGTTGGACATCTTATTAAACCTCTATAGTTCTCGATGCAGGAAGACAATGTCTTCAATATATAGTCAAACACGATAGACAACTTAGACGGTTTATAATGAAAACCGCCTCTAATTACATATATATTGCAGGCGGGCAGAATACTCAATCGCCTGTAAAGTACTTGAGGTGGCTAAGACTAACACACGTCCCATTCTATAGGGACAGTCAATATGCTAGCCCATGTCACGAGGTAGGGACGGTTCTCATTTATAAGCGGTCGGGGGTTAAAATATACCGGAGGTGGTGGCTAGTTAGCACCGGCTCCAATACATTTAGAGCAGACCACTTTTATGCAGAGCTGGTTTATTTTGTCACTGGGACAAACCACCTCAAGAAACCGTCTCTAAATAGCTAGTTTGTACTACTGCGATTGTGGCAGCTGTCAACATAATTTGCTCGCCTTTTGAAGATGGAGGTGATCATGGGAGCCCCGCCCCCCCCCCCCCCCATCTCGAACGATAGACACGTGTCCCTGCACTACTCACGCACGTGGGAAGGTTCCCAGGAAAAACTCCCACAACCTCCCGGAAAAAAGGCACGGCCTCGCTCACGCACATGCGCTCCCCGAACCTCTCGCCATGGGTGCGGCTTGCTAGACCCCTGGCCGACGCCCGCTCCGGCAGGTCGGCGCCGTCTAGCTCCGGTGAGGTTGGTGTCCACGCCCCCTGGTAGCAGAGGAGTCGCGTGGTCGTAGCATCCGCTGTCGTCCATGGTAGCATTCCCCGACCACCATGGTATCATCACCCCACCATCTCCGGAGAAGAATGCCGGAAACCCTTGCAACATCCCGGTGTCGCGTTGACATCACCTATGCCCACCCGTAGTAGCATTGGCGACAAACACTTTCATAAATCCTGCAAAATTCCTAGCAGGACCTCTGCAGACCGACGGTAGCACCGCCGTTGATCGATGGTAACAACATCGGCCGCAGGTCGCAGCAACGACCGGCGTCGCTTGTAGCAAGGCAAGGTGCCAGGCGTAGCAATGGACGGTGCCACTCGTAGCAATGGACGGCGCCGCTCGTAGCAATGGCCGATGTATCTCATAGCAACGTCCGGTGCCGCTTAGAGCAAGACATGGTGACACTCGTAGCAGCTCCGGGCGCTGCTTGCATCAACGCATGTAGTAGGTAGGAGAGGGAGGGGTTGGGCGGCGCACTCGCAGAGGTGGAGGCCGGCGGCGGGACGGCTCGCGGAGGTAGCCATGGCGTGCTCGTGGCGAGATGAGAAAAGAGGAGAAGGAGGGATTGGGGCCGTGCACTCGTGGAGGTGGAGGTCGGCGGCAGGGAGGTTCATGATCGGACGAGGGGGAACCAGAAGAGGGAGAAATTGGGGCGTCGCCGACGGTGGGGCGTCTCGCGATGAAGAGAGAATTGTGGAAGGACGAGCGATCGGACGAGGGGGAAGCAGAAGAGGGAGAAATTGGAGCGGCACCCACGCTGCGAAAGGATAAGGAAGAAGAGATATTTCTGCTTGGAGGGCGGTGGATGCTCCTGGGAGTGGGACCAAAGACAACACCGCGAATGCGCGGGTCAAGTCTCATCGGAGGGTGCTCTCTGACCTTTGCTGCCTCGGGTTCACGTCTTCAGGTGAAAGCCTAGATCCCGCGGGATCGGACGGCGACGTCGATTCTTTGTCGTTTCCCCTCTTGAGGGCGTCGTCTTGAAGTTGGTGATCCTCTTCGCGCACTCCGGCGGGCTAGACACATAGAACATTTGGGTTGGCAGGAGGTCAACCAGAGATGCGGGTTTTCCAGGTGGAGCTTTGTGAGGCAACAATGATGGTGGTGACCAATGTTTGGTTGCGGCAAGGTCATGTTAGTCGGCTCCGTTCCGGCGTGTCCAAATGTCTTCGTGGTGATCTCCTCTTGCTGTGAAGTCGAAGCTGGCCTTGGGCGATGTACGATGGCCTTCGAGGGCGGTCCGGTGAAGGTCCTATTTGGCGCTTGTGTTGCGCTTCTCCTCTCCGAGGCTCGTCTCCAGAATTGGAGTTGCCGGTCTCTCCTCGGAGAGCCATCTGTTTGGCATAGGCCGACTGGAGCTTCTTGTGTAGCTTTTGTGCGTAGCCAGGGTGGCTAGGTGTGCCCCTTGTGGCGGAGTGTGTTGTGGTTGTGGGTGTTCTTTGGCACTGTTGTTGGTTTTCGCCCGGCTTTCTCCTAAAAACCGGGCACCATCTGCTCAATGAATGCCTCCGTTTAAAAAAAAACATCTTATCGAACAGTCACGCGTCCGGTGGATGTAGCGCGTCGATCCCCCGGCTGTACGCAAGCATTTTCCTATCAGTTAGGACATCTCCAACGGGGAAACGCAAACGGATGCTGAGCGATCGTTTGCGTCCACACGGGACTAAAATGCTTCAGGAACCAGGTCCAGTGGCCCGACGCATATTGACCGGGCCGTCCGCGGGGACGCAAACGCAGGCGCATATTTGCGCCTGGGATGCGTCGCGTCGGACGGCTGCGTGGATGCCTCAAGTGACCGCTCGCTTTTCCACCAGGCCCGCCTAGCAGCGAGCCATAGGGCTGTATCGAGCACATCGCTTCCGTGGTCATCGCTTCCGCGTCTGGGTCTGCATTGCAGCCTTTGCCATCAATGTTGCGGCTGCCTATTCTGCCTGTGCGCTGGCGGGCGGCTGGGCTTCTGCGCCGCCATCAATGGCATCGTGTCGCGCGCGCGTCCGGGCTTAAAAGTCGACCGGCACCGTCCCTACCATTGCCCACACCAGCGACACCTCCACTCCCACCCCACACCACTGTGCGCCACCGCATAACCATGTGAAAGAAGAAGCACGACTCCGAGGCATCCGGCAGCGGCACCAAGAAGGCGGAGCGGGCGCACAGGCCGCTGCCCGTCGAGGTGGCGTGGCTCATGTACAAGAACTGAACGTCGTGCGCCGGCTAGCGGGACGTGTACCTGCCTGGCGGCGGCTGGCGGCTCAGCCACCTCCGGGTGCCTGTCCCGCTCGTGCCTCCGCGCGAGCCAGAGAGGAGTGCCGAGATCCGGCGCGGGCGGCGGTACCTGCCGCCAGACCTCCGCGCTGATCCCTCCTTCACCGTCGACTCCGACAGCTGGCGCACCTGGCGCAAGACCGAGAATGATCCGAGGAGGCAGGCGGGCTTCCTCGGTGATAGGGACTTCCCGTTTGATCATCCACCACCGCCTCTTCATCGAACACGGCAGCCACCGGCGCCTCCACAGGACGACGACGACGACAACGACGCGCTATCCTACCACAACGAGGAAGCCAAGGACGACAGCGATGACTACGTCGCCTGCATTTTCCACGAATGGCAGGCGGCCATGGCAATGGGCCGGAAGTTCAAGTACCCGGCGATGATGAAGGACGACGAGATCGAGAGGCTCGGCGTCCTTGTCTCGGAGGTGGACTGACCGCTGCAGCCGCCGCTGCCCCGTACACCACCGGCATCAAGCAGCCAGGCCTCATGGAGGAAGAGGCCCTACGACGGGCGCTCGAGGACTCGGCCCCGCAACCGCAATAGCCGCCACCACCTCTGCCGTACAATCCGTGGGCGGCTCCACCTCCACCACCGGCGTGGGATGCTCCATCACCGCCGGCGTGGGCTGCTCCACCTCCATCACTCGCGTGGGCTGCTCAACCTCCACCATCGGTGTGGGCTGCTCCGCCTCCACCACCGCCGGCGGCACCGACGTATGTTTCGCCGGTTCCCAACTGGCCGTGGCAGGTACCGGATTTCGTCATTATCGACGACGACGACGACGAGTAGGCGCATGCGTTAGGTTTTATATTTTTATTTTCCTTTCTTTACTATGTACATTATGTTTTTATGTTGAAAAAATGCAAAATCGCAAAAATGCGTCGTGCCGCCGGAAGCACCCGATGCAAACGAACGCGCGGCAGTCGATTTCGACCATTTGAACTGATGCAAACAGATGCGCGTGGATATTTTGGACGTCGGATTAACGTCGTCCCGTTGGAGATGCTCTTATACTCTTGGTCGTCCACTATATATAGCAGCTTTCTTTGGGTTCGCTCCTTCGTTTGATGTAGACGTCTCACCGGCCAGCACCTTTTGCCACTCGGAAAGCTCTCTTGTTCGTTACTCCTATACATCACCGCTAAACATAATTAATTCAGCGCTACATAAGTCAAGTTTCTTCTTCTTGCTGCTGGCGACTGAGTGCCTGTTTCAGTGCGCATTACATGTTTGACTATACGTCGGAGTTACAGCTGAGCAAACGATCTGAATTGGGTTCAGAAATAGAGCACCATTCATTCATGGTTACTTCAGTAATTTCAGTAGCTAGCTAGGCCTCTAATTCTAAGCTATCATTCATGTTTCAAGCTAGCCGCCGTGAATTTCTACGTGAACCACCCGCAACTGAAGAGTGATTTTTTAAAATAAAACGGAGGAAAAAGATTCCCCTTATCTATTAATTATGAAGAGAGTGTCATTTTTATAAAAAAAAACAGGTGAAAATCTACAACAGCAAAGCCAAACCTACGCAAACAGCACCCCCCCCTCCCCCACACACACCCACAGCCAAGCCAAATAGAAACCCGAACAACATACCGTACTCACTCTAATCAACACAAGAGACCACAAAACGACACAAACGAATATTTGAAACAAGACACATGAACATCGCGTTGATGTAGACAAGCCAAGACATTGAGAGCACTCATCAATATCAACTGCGGTTCTAGGATATGCAGCAGCAAAGATGGCGAGAAAATCGTAAACCTCTCCGGCGACGACAGCTCGGAGAACCCTTACCCTTGCCAACTGAGGAGTACTCTTTTGACATTCAAAGGAAATCTTCGATCTTCTGCGTGACGATGATTATTGATGAATATGCACCGTACAAAATTGTGAAGGGACCTTTGAGTCAATGATAGACTATGTGTGTGCAGAAATTCCTCGCAAGATGGCGAGGAGATAATCGCGGCCGCGTCACCATCAGCATGTGTGTGCGCCGGTGACGTGCCCCGGTTTCCAGCCAAGCGCCCGATCTAGCTAACTGTCCAACTCAGTGATTGATTAAGTAGGAGAATTTCGTGATCAGATCGTTTTCAAAGGAACACACTTGGAGCTAAGAGTCGAGATCGAGTAGAAAAGTCCGTATCTGTCGAGCACAAGCAACGAAGAACGTCTAAGCTCGTCGATCTCCTTCGTAAAAACGAAATGAAAAAGAAAGCTTGGAGTAATTACACGATGATGACTTAACACGCTTAATTATGAGCAAATGTGTACATAGCTAGCTAGCTAGTCAGTCGCAAGGAGTAGTGTACTACAAGTTAAGCCGTATGCACGATCGAATCTTCACGTTTACTCCCTGTTCCGTTCCTTTTCAGTAGTTTCCCTTCCACTTTAAGGCTACTCCAACCAATCAAACCAACCCGATTCCAAAGAAAAACTCTTCAAAAAAGAGAGGTGAATTTCCAAAGGACAGGGCAAGAATTGAAGCTCTTCAGTATTCAATCAATTCTTTAATTAACCGATTCTGCTGAAACGAACAGCAAGTCAAAAAGTGGAAAAGGAAGAAGGAACTACAAGGTATCAGTTCTCTTCTCGGATGATCGGATCGACGGCGAACTAATGGAATCAGACGTCGACGTTGCAGGCGGCCGCTTGCTGGAACCGGAAGTAGTCAGTCCCGCCACCAGTGGTCGCGCCGTAGCTGCCCTTCCCTTCGTTAACCCTGATGAGCGCCGGGCAGTTTGCCCGGAGGTGGTAGTGGCCGGAGATCCACGTGCCGACCTTCCACCGCACCCAGCCGTCGACGCGGATGTCGATGAGCACGTACCCGGCCGTCTCGTCCTGGGCCAGCGCGACGGCAAGCTCCGGCGGCAGCATGACGTTGTCCATGGACCTGAGGTACGGCGACCACACCGACTGGTCCCGGTGGCCCTGGTAGGCGACGGGGAGGCGGGTGGGCACGGTGATGGCCACGCCCTTGTACTGCGCGTACACGTCGGCGGAGTCGTAGTAAACGCCGACGCGGTCGTTGGGGTTCCGGGCCGCCACGGTGGCCTGCATGGTGGTGAAGAGGTAGGCGGAGGCGGGGGGCGTAACGTTGAGGCAGAGCACGGCCAGGTCCTGCAGGTAGAACTGGGGCTTGTGGGGGCGGAGGACCAGGTAGACGACGAGGATGATGAAGAGGGCGAGGAGGATGACGGCCAGGAGGAAGCCGCAGCACTTGCGGTAGAGCTTTCTTTTGTGGCACTCGCACCCGCTGCCGCCGCCCTTGTGCCCGCCGCAGTCCTTGATCGCCATGGCCGGTCGATGCTGCACTAAGCGAGAAGCTGATTGATGAAGCTAGCTAGCGTGATCAAGGTGGTTTTGGTTCCGAGCTAGCTGGCAGCTGGTTGTTGTAGCTTGCAATTGTGAAGAGGATGGAAAATTGAGGGAGGAGCTCTGGGCAGTGTGCGCAGAGGAGGTATATATATCCCAGGGAATTGTGAGAAGGGAACTGCTGAGTGTAGGGTTAAGAGGAGGAGGAGGAGATCATCATTGATCAGTGTGAAGACTGACAAGCTGAGTGTTGTCGGCCGGGAGCAGAACTACCTGTACAGTTATTTACAGTGTACTTAGTGTCGAGTTGGTCAGTGTAAGGACTGTCACGGTGGAACCGTAAGCCTCGGGGGCGAAGCTGGACCAAAAGATCATTGGGTTCAGCTCTACTAGTTATGTGATAATCATCTACTAATGAGACAAGTTAAAGAGCAAACTAGTGAAGGTTTCATGAAATTCGTTGGGTTCAACTGAACCCAACACTTCTATACCAGCTCCGCCACTGGTAAGCCTGACTGTTGAAAGGTGGTTAATGATCTCATAGAAAACATAAATGGAAGATGGTTAATAATGCTTACAGGGGAATGGAGCTGGTGGGCTGTGGAGGTGAGCGAGTGCTAAGTTCCAAAAGCGGCAATGATTTGTGGCGGATGGGAATTCAGATTACGGCGAGAAAAGGAGCACCTTTAGTTTCCCAGATATGTTACAAAAAGTGGGAAATGGAAGAAAGGTGGAATAAGGAACACCTTTAGTTTTATGTGGATCATGAGCTCACGCAAGTCCACCACTCCAGCTAGGTAGCTGGATATCAAAACGGCCGGAGGCGATCGAGAGGGCCGGCGCAGCCGTCGCGTCATTGCGAACCGATTTTGAAATGTATTGTTGGTGGATTCTTTTGTATCAAATGCTACAAGCATGCGTGATCGGGGTAGCTAGTACTAGCTGGTAAAGAGAATGGTCGGTGGATATACATAGATGTAGTGGTAGATGGTAAAGAGAATGGACGACGCTGTGCTTTCTGTAATGGAGTAGCCGTAGCAGCTAAAACCTTTCTGTTGCAAGTCACTTTCGCTCGACGCATCAACTGCTATGTCGCACCTGCCTGCGCCCATTCGGTGTAATGCTTGTTCCGTGCGTGCAGTTGAGGTATTATGTGAGACGGAGATGTGTATAGTTGGCTCCATATGTCCATCCACGCACGATAATATCATGCCCATGATAATCTATCTATCCTTCTATTGATCCGATCGACGTTGGGGCTTTGACTGATGATAATATCTGCTATTTTTCTGAAGAACAGAGTACATCGTGCTATCTATATGTTGGACGGTGGCAAAAGAAAAGTGTCGCTCGATAGTCGATACTAGTGTCGAGACTCGAGACTAGAGTGAGGTGCACATTTTGGGCTCTGACTTTATCTGCTCAGCAGCTTCCTTGAGGTTTCTCTAAAGAGACCCAACCGAGAGATGAAGGAAAGGAGACTGGCTGCTATTCCAAGAGACCTAACTTGTGGACGAGGGCATTATTTCACTGTTAATTTTGGGGGTCCCCGAGAGATATCTTATTGCACTGTTAGCTGAGAATCATGTGCTCTCTACTCCTCAATAGGCAGTTTCGGAAGGATCATGATGACAAATGCATACGTGCACACCCAAGTTAGCTGAGCATTCCAATTGAAAAAGTTTGGCCAAAAGCAACTTCCTAGCTGGAGAGAGTAGCTAGATAACCTTGTTAGTTATAATCTTTTTTGTACATAATAAGTGAAAAAAATAAGCAGTAGGGAAACATATGAAAGCCTAAAAATGAATAGCTAGATATATAAACCTAATTTTCTTACAAAATAAGATAGCTAGGTATATAAAATTAATTTCTTAAATATATAAACCTGATTTTCTTACATAGCATTCCAAACTTGACTTAGAGAAAGCATATGATAGAGTTAGCTGGATATTTTTCTGTGAAGTTCTCTCGTAGAGAGGATTGACTCCAGGTTCATTCATATAATCATGCAGTTAGTCATGAGCGGAGAAATGGGGATATGCATTATCTGCGAGGTGAGACCCTACTTCAGAAACAAAAGGGGTGTCGGACAAGGTGGCTTGATATGCCCGCTTCGGTTCCATTTCACTATTGATGCCCTAGTTTCAATGATGCAAGATTTTTCTAGAGCTAGGCACATACATGGAGTGGTCGCGCACATGATCTCTAGAGGATTTACCCAGCTTCAGTACGGGGAGGATTTTTTTTCTTCTTCTCGAATATATGACATTTCTCAAGTTTCCGATGAGGAAACGAGAAAACCCCTACCTTGCCGCGCATTATTCAGGGGCTGGGTAAGAAAGACTGTTTTCCAAATGGAGCAAAACATAACCCCTAGGACCAGATGGTTCACAACTGAGTTCTATCAAAACTTTTTGAAGATAATCAAACAGGACTTGATGGCATTGTTTAGTGCTTTGCGTGAAGGTTAACTCGTGCTATTTTGCCTTTATTTTGCTGAGAAAATTTTGTTACCTAAGGTTTACGAAGCATAAAGGATCCAACAATACCAATATATATATCTCCTTAATGTTAGCTTCAAGATTTTCACAGAAACAACAACTATTAGGCTGGATTCGGTGGTTAATCATGTAGTGCGGCCCTCTCATAGTATGGTCATGCAGACAAGAAATACCCTTGATGGGGTAGTAACCCTTAATGAAAGAGTTCATGAGTTACACCGGAAAAATATGAATGGGTTCATTTTAAAAACTAACTTTGAAATTAAAAATTAACTTTGAAAAAGCTTTTGATAATGAAAAATATTCTTTCCTTCAACAAACACCTAGAATGAAAGGTTTTATGATGAGCGGCGTGCTCTAATTCATAATTTGTTTTTAAAGGAAGTGTGGCAATCAAACTCAATGATAACGTTGATAGATACTTCCAAACGAAAAAAAGATTAAGCCAAGGCAATCCATTATCACCCATGCTACTTAATATAGTGGCCATAGTTATTGAGTCCGCAAAAGCTTAGGGCCATATTGAAGGGGTGGTTCCACATCTTGTGGATGGTAGTCTATTTATTGTTCAGTATGCCGCCGCTGATGTAATTATATTTATGGAACACGACCTTGAGAAAGCAAGAAATCTTAAGCTGATTTTATCAGCCTTCGAGAAGCTATCATGTCTTAAAATTAACTTGCATAAAAATGAATTATTTTGCTTCGGTGAGGTACAAGACGAGGCAACCCAGTATGCTGATATTTTTGGTTGTGGGATTTATCAATCCCCTATTAGTTATTTAGTCATTTTGATTTTTTATCGAAAGCTTACAAATGCTGAATGAGAACACGTCGAGGAAGGACTCCAAAGCGGTTAAGTAGTTGGAAAGAGAAATTACTATATTTGGGCGGACGGTTGGTCCTCATTAACTTCGTACTCAACAATATGATATTGCATATGATTTTCTTTGCCACTTGCCTAAAGGAGTCATGCAAAGATTGGATTATTTCGGTCAATATTCTTTTGGCAAGGCGGTAGTGAGAAAAAATATCAACTAGCTAAATGGAATGTTGTTTGCCATTCAAAAGATTAAGGAGGACTTGGTATTCATGATCTTGAGGTAAAAAAATGATCCCTCCTTGAAAAATGGTTATTCAAGATTCTGGTTGAAGATGGGATTTAGCAAACCATCATAAGGGTCAAAGGTTTTATCCCAGGTTTATTGGAAGAGGTGATTTATGGTACCCTCAAATGAACAAGATCCGTTTATTTTGGTCAATCCGACGATTATTACCGTGTGCTACTTGTGGCTAACAGAGGGCAAGTAGACCTTCGAAATCACTAGAAAAAGACCGATCTTCGAGAAGGGAAGACAACTCGCTCAGCATGCGACAAATGGCGCGCTGTGGTGCTAGAAAATCCCTAGGAAGTGGTTTGGCTGCTAGCCATGTGTCACAAGGAGAAGCAAGGTGGGGATGAGGGAGGAGAGAGAAGACATAAGGGGTTCGGTTGTGTCAGCTTTTCCTTTATTTTCTAGATTCAATTTTTTTTTTCAAAATGAAATATCTTGAGAACCGTAAATCCAAATTACATTCCGCCTTGCATCGAGATTCCATGTTTGGACTCGTGGTGTGTACCTAACTGTACTCGTGCTTCAACTGATAAATATTTCTATTTTTAGTGTATTTGATACAGTTTTTCCCTTTAGTCAGTAATTGTACTTGGTCGTGTGCGCTATTGTAGCTGTGTTTTTGTACTTTTGCTTGCTCGTGTGCGCGACTGTACTTCTGTACTAGTACTTGCTCGTGTGCGCGACCGTACTTCTGTACCAGTACTTGCTAGTGTGCACGACTGTACTTCTCTATCTGTACTTGCCCGTTTGCTGTATATCTGTACATGTGCCTACTCGGGTGCGCGACTGTACTTCTGTATCTTTACTTGCTCGTGTGTGCAACTGTATTTGTACTCTCTCGTATATACGATTGTACTTGTACTCGCTCGTATATATAGTTATATTTGTACTTGTGTCTTCTATGTAAATGTACTCGCATTTTGCACGCAAGTGTATTCACGTGTTCACTAAATTGTACTCGTCTGCAATGACTCATGGTCTGTATGTGATTTGTACTGAGTTGAAAAAAACATTTATGAAACGGATTTAAGAACTAAATATTGCAATGCATCGTATAGCTACCGTACTTGCATGCACTAAGAACATCTCCAGCAGAGCCCGTAAAAACGTGAACTGAAAAAGTGGAGTTCAGTTCACCGAACTCGCGTATTTTACAGTTTTGGTTTACGGGCTCTGTTCTACACCAGCGGCTTCCGAACTCGTAAAAATTGGGTTTATAGATTTTTTTTTTGCATATGATCGAACAAAGGACACAATAAAATGCAAACAATTCATGTATAGTTCAGAGTGCAGATATCAAATGACACAATCAAAGCAAACAGTTTATAGTTTCCCATCTCCTCTCACCACCGGCATCAAACCGAGGTTGGCCCGCCGTCAGCACCATCGCCACCACCTCCTGGAGTCACATCGCCACCACCAGTTGCCTCTTGACGAGCTAGTCTTCTTCTTGCCGTGATCTCCGCCGAGGCCTCCTTCCACCACTCCAGTTGTAGCTCATTCATCTCCTTGGTGTTCATCATCATGATCTCCCTCTCTTCGGCCAATAGTTGCTTCATTGCTTTGGCCTTCTTCACATTGATCCTCATCTCCTCCAACTTGGCTTTGTTCCTTGCTTCCTCTCGGCTGGCTTCTGTTATCACCAGAATTTGACCGAGTCAGAGGTGGGCCACGATCAAGATGGGCTTAAAGATTATATACGGAAGAATTACGTGAATCGGCCTTTTATACCAAGTTGGGCTAAATTGCCCGTGTATCTGTAACATATTAGATCGCATCTTAGTTTAGAAGATAGAGTTTTACCTGTGCACGGTTTGGTGCACGCCCACATTAGAAAGTCCCCTGGACTATAAATATGTATCTAGGGTTTATGGAATAAACAACAACCAACGTTCAACACAATCAATCTCGGCGCATCGCCAACTCCTTCGTCTCGAGGGTTTCTCCGGTAAGCACCATGCTGCCTAGATCGCATCTTGCGATCTAGGCAGCATAAGCCTATCCACGTTGTTCATGCGTTGCTCGTGCTGAAGCCTTTTTGATGGCGAGCAACGTAGTTATCTTAGGTGTGTTAGGGTTAGCATTGTTCTTCGTATCATATGCTGTCGTAGTGCAACCCTTATGCATCTAGCCGCCCTTACACCAATCTCAGGTGTAGGGGCGGCACCCCGCTTGATCTTTGTTTAGTAGATCCGATCCGTTACGGTTGCTCCTTGTTCTTCAAGGATTAGTTTAATATCCGCAATAGTTAGGCCTTACAAAGGGTTGGAGGATCCAGCGGCGTGTAGGGTGTAGTTTGCTAGCCCTAGACAGGATGTTCCGAGGATCAACCTCGTGTTGGTTTTTAGGCCTTGTCTAGGATCGGCTTACGATCACCGTACGCGAGCGCGAGGCCCAATCGTGAGTAGGATGATCCGATTATGCGGTGAAAACCCTAAATCGTCGTAGATCGCATTAGCTTTATCTTGATCAAGCAGGACCACCATATATTCGGACACCTTGTACGAATCATGGGTGGATCTGCTCTTTGAGCCGATTCACAGGATAACCTGAGAGCCGATCGAGGCTCGTATTTAACGTTTACGTGTGTGCCCTGCAGGAAACTAAGCGAGGCATCATCCAACACCTTCCCGACCAGGTATAGGTCAGGTGGCACACCCTTGCGACAAGCATCGGACGTGTGACCGGAAGGCTTTGCGGGCCGTCGCTCCGAGGGACTAGGGCCAGCCGCAGCCCCGAGTTGTTCCCGGCTCTACGGTGTTGCCGGTCGTTGCTCGACGGTGGGTTTCCGACCGCAACACATTCCGGCACGCCCGGTGGGACAATCTTCGACATCCACCGCATCGCCATCTACATCCGAGATGGCGGAAAGCACTCCGGTCAAGTACGAGGATCGGACCGACGAGCTCAAGAAGAAACATGACGAGATCAAGGCGGTCCTCGAAGCCGACCTCATCGGCTCTTTCCACGGAACCCGCTCCCATGGCATCGGGTGGAAGGGGTTCTCACCGAAGACGCGCTCGATGGAGTGGACCTGTCCTCCCCGTCAGAAGAACGCACCAGGTCGCTGCGACAGGAGATCAACTTCATGGTGGCTCATTCGCTGCACCGCCACTCTGAGAGCCTGGTGAACAGTTTGGAGCGTGTCGCTCTACGCGTGATCCAGGAAATCATGAGCCACCAGTATTCTCCGTCAGGACCAGCTCTGGGGACTTACCAAGGAGAGATGCCACTCCAGTCCCGGCCACCGCTGCCGTTCGCGTTGGCAGCGCCAGAGGTGCCGAACTCATCGGCATACGTCGTCTACAAGATTGGTGGTGACCCTAGTGACTACCAATTCCTACATGAGGCGCCCAAGGAGATCCCGCACGGATACACGTGCGCATACGTGCCAGACTGCAGCAGCTGGGCACTCTCGAGCCAGGTTGCAACGGCAGGGACTTCTGGAACAGCAGGAGGAACGTCATGAGCAGATCTTGAGAAGCAGACGTGGCTAGCTAAATACGCCACTCCGACAAACCTCCAGAGCTCAGCTCCTGCAGTTGGCTCAGAACTAAAAAAGCAAGCATGGCTGGCTAAGTATGCCACCCCGACGAATCTTCAGGGTTCGACACCTTCAGCCATCACCGCGGATCAGATTTGTACAATCCTAAAAGAACAGTTCGGCATGATGCCGAAAAGGAGGACAATCGGCTATACCAAGCCGTACCCCAACGAGTACGAATTGATTCCGCTACCTCCCAAATATCGGCTCCCTGACTTTACAAAGTTTAGTGGATCGGATGGTTCCAGCTCCATCGAGCATGTGAGCCGATATTTGGCACAGCTGGGCACTATCTCGGCATCGGACGAGCTGCGTGTGAGGTTCTTCGCACGAGTCCCTCACGGGATCGGCTTTCGGGTGGTACACATCGCTGCCACCGAACTCAGTCCGGACTTGGAAGTAGTTGGAAGAGCAGTTCCACCTACGGTATCACTCGAAGCTTCCGAGGCTGGTATTGCCGATCTTGCACAAGTGCGACGGAAGCGCGGGGAAACGAGTGGCGAGAATACATCCGGCGCTTCAGGACTATTAGGAACCGATGCTATTCGGTTCACGTAAGTGAAAAAGAAGCGATCGAGTTGGCGGTGGTGGGTCTCTCATCATCTATCAAGGACGTGGCCTCCCAAGCGAGACTACCCTTCGTTGACGCACATGGTGCGAAGGCGTCGGCATATGAACAGCGCCACCCGGATGTTTGCCGGGACAAATTCAAGCGTGCGGTGGTCCTGGTTGAGGCGGACGAGGATGAAGGTGCTATGGGAGATCGAGGAGGTAGCGGTGGCTGAATGGACTCGGACGGCAAGCCCCGTGTCCCGTAAGTGGGTTAAGCCACAAGGTCCTCCAAAAGGGTTCGACTTCGACGTGACCAAAGCTGAGCAGATTTTCGACCTCTTACTCACGGAGAAGCAGGCTGAAGGTACCCGAAGGCCACAAGATCCCCACGGTGCGGGAGCTGAACGGAAAGCCATACCGCAAATGGCATAACACGTTCTCCCACACCACCAACGACTGCAGGGTGTGGCGTCGGCAGATCCAAATGGCGATAGAAAAAGGACGGCTAATTTTTAACCAGTACGCCATGAAGGTCGACACACACCCCTTCCCCGCCGTTAACATGGTGGAGTATACTTACCATGAAGGATGCCAGCCAGATTTCTCGTGCAATATCAACATGGTGGGACCTGGGCACCACTTTGGTAAGGACGGAGATGAGGGCAGCTGCTCTCATAGCAAAGACGCAGAGGAAGCCGCTCCACGCGATCGGCTCCGCCACGACGGCAAGCGCTACGTCACAGAGGGAGAAGTGAAGAACATAAGATATCAGCGACCTCTCTCTGATCACCTCCTCAACAAGTATGTGAGTCAGTATGACCAACGCCGACGATCCAGCGATGATGATGCCAAAGATCGGCTGGCTAGGGATGACAGGAGACGTCGTCGGCATAATCACGACGAGGAGCGATATGAGCGCCACGCCAAGGAGAAGCCGAGGGAGCAAGACGACGTGGACAGGCACTGGGACTACCCCTTCTTCAGACACTGCTGGGATTCAGGAATGAGCCGATTGCCTACAATCGGCAACTGCCCAGAGTGCAAACAAAGGAAGAGGGATACAGCTAACGTGTCCGTGTTCAAACGTCTAGGGCCTCTCCCGCCTCGGTACAAACAGGTTGAGCCTGCTCAAGTGGAAGATCTTGAGGAACTAGAGGACGATGATGAAGAAGACAGGTATCATCGGCCAAGGTGGTGCCCTGATGGGCTCAGCCGTTCCCAGAAACGAAGGGTTCAGCGACTACGTGGATCGGAGGAAGCTGAAAGGTTATACCTACACACGTTGAGGAAGGCGCGGCCTGATCTGGCCGCTAAAATTCAGCGAACCCTGGACGAAGAAGGTCGGCCACAAAGAAAAGAGTGGCGCCCCAAGCAAAGGAAAGCCGATGATGAAACATCGGCTGGCACAAACATGGTGCTCGTCCTTCCAACGGAGTTTGGTGCTCCGGGATTACACGAGGTACCCAGTTTCAATGACTGCGAGCACATCAATGTGACACAGGATGGGACCAAGTTGGTCTCACCCACGGACCCGACTGTGTAGCGAAACGCAGCGTCTATGGACAAACGTGGCGATGCCGATCCAGGAGATCGGCCCCAAAGATTTCTGAAGGAAGAAAAAAACCTTCATTGAGCAATTCAAACATGGGGGCCGATTCCAGCAATCGGCCAAAATTATCCTCACCATCCGTCCTGCCTTGGTTCAACGCCAATCTAATAGGCGATGGATTTCCGCCGGCTGATGAGCTGGAGGAAGTCCACACTGGTCCTAGCAGAGCCGACGTTCACATAGAGTTCCTTGGCTAATCATAGAGCCGATTTTAGCAGTTACCTGGCAGAATCGGCTCGGGGGGCACCCAGGTGGACAAAACACGAGGATATGCAGTAGAAGTGTCTTCCTAATGCCCAGCAGCTCAAGATAATCTTCGATGATGGGTATTGAAGCATGAGGGCCGATACATAAATCGGCCGAATTCAAAAAAATTTAAGCACAGCCGATGCGCAGACGTCGACTTAAGGATAGAAAGCCGATGCATAGCCATCGACTCAAGAGGTATAATTGTTGCAAGCAGAGTCTCAAGAGGAGCAAGTTTGAGGGATTATGACCAAGAGCAGCATGGGTGGGCAGATCAGGTCAAGGATGGGTCGCATCAAATCCGCCGAAGGAAAGGAGCCGATCTGACCAGCAAGGTGCGAAAGTGGACTGAAGAAACTCGGGGGTAACTCACCCCGAAGGTCCTCTCCTCTGGAGAGCCGATTTAGTTCAAATCGGCTGGCTCTGCATGAGAGCTCCCTCAGACATAATCAAGCCCAGGTCCATTCAGCCAATTTGCGTATCCTCGTCTCCGTTTCGCCTTGGCTGAGACTCGGGGGGCAGCAGGCCTGGTAGAGGCTCTATTGAGGAGCCGATTGGGGTACCATCGGCTGATCCTTCGTTGCAACCTTCTTCACGAAATGATGAGTGCTCACAGATGAGGACTTCACATGGTCCATCAGATCTCGAAATCATCGGTGGGGGAATTGAAGGGTGGATTTGAAAGGGCCGATGCGTTGCTATCGGCTCATTACGCATTGGCTAAAGGGACAAATCGGCAAAATTGAATTAGAGAAACTTCTTCATTAAACATGATTTCTTACAAAGAAAGAGCCGATTGCTCAGAGAAGAAAGAACAAAAGAAGGGTCTATTGACCAATCTGCTACTGCTAGGCCTACACTAGTAGATCCTAATCTACGGGCCATCGTTGCCCTCGTCGTCATCCTCGGAACTCTCATCGGCACTGCTGCCGATGGGCTCCTCGTCGCTACTCCCGTAGCCCTCTATGGGAGCTTCATTCCCGTCTTCATCGTCGCTGCTGTCGTCATCCCACCACATGCGGAGGCGTTTCGCCGGCGGGTAGCCCTCGAGGGAGTCGTCGTCGTCGTTGTCGTCTTCCTCTTCCTCTTCTTCAGAGGTGGGGCAGCCGTCCCAGGGGAACCGGTCGTCCTCGCTTTCCGACTCCAGTTCCCCGTCGGCGAGGAACTGAAGATCTTCATCCCCACTGGTCAGGGACTGGTCGTCTTCGGACCAGATGGAGGAGACGTGGTCTTCCAGGTCCCATTCTTCTGGGGCGCGGATGTCCGGCGGCGTCTCGCGGGAGGAGGAGGACCCATAGGAAGGGCCGGAAGAGGATGAGGAGGAAGAAGACATGGTGGCGCAGGAGGGTTTTTTGGGGTGCTAATGCGAAGGGGATGAAGAAGCAAAACTGTGTAAAACGGTTAAATAAAGGGGATATGGGGGAGATTCAATGCCACAACAGTTCCCGAGGAAGTGGTGCCCGGCAGAAAAATTTCGCAGGCCGCGTGGAAGCGGAAGGGGCAAGGCATCATGATGAAGGATTCTGCGGCGGTTTTTTGCTCTGCCACGACATGACCCGACGAAAGAAAGCATAATGATTTTGGAAATGTCATTTCCAAAACCAGGGGGCATGTGTTATCACCAGAATTTGACCGAGTCAGAGGTGGGCCGCGATCAAGATGGGCTTAAAGATTATATACGGAAGAATTACGTGAATCAGCCCTTTATACCAAGTTGGGCTAAATTGTCCGTGTATCTGTAACATATTAGATCGCATCTTAGTTTAGAAGATAGAGTTTTACCCGTGCACGGTTTGGTGCACGCCCACATTAGAAAGTCCCCTGGACTATAAATATGTATCTAGGGTTTATGGAATAAACAACAACCAACGTTCAACACAATCAATCTCGGCGCATCGCCAACTCCTTCGTCTCGAGGGTTTCTCCGGTAAGCACCATGCTGCCTAGATCGCATCTTGCGATCTAGGTAGCATAAGCCTATCCACGTTGTTCATGCGTTGCTCGTGCTGAAGCCTTTTTGATGGCGAGCAACGTAGTTATCTTAGGTGTGTTAGGGTTAGCATTGTTCTTCGTATCATATGCTGTCGTAGTGCAACCCTTATGCATCTAGCCGCCCTTACACCTATCTCAGGTGTAGGGGCGGCACCCCGCTTGATCTTTGTTTAGTAGATCCGATCCGTTACGGTTGCTCCTTGTTCTTCAAGGATTAGTTTAATATCCGCAATAGTTAGGCCTTACAAAGGGTTGGAGGATCCAGCGGCGTGTAGGGTGTAGTTTGCTAGCCCTAGACAGGATGTTCCGAGGATCAACCTCGTGTTGGTTTTTAGGCCCTGTCTAGGATCGGCTTACGATCACCGTACGCGAGCGCGAGGCCCAATCGTGAGTAGGATGATCCGATTATGCGGTGAAAACCCTAAATCGTCGTAGATCGCATTAGCTTTATCTTGATCAAGAAGGACCACCATATATTCGGATACCTTGTACGAATCATGGGTGGATCGGCTCTTTGAGCCGATTCACAGGATAACCTGAGAGCCGATCGAGGCTTGTATTTAACGTTTACGTGTGTGCCGTGCAGGAAACTAAGCGAGGCATCATCCAACACCTTCCTGACCAGGTATAGGTCAGGTGGCACGCCCTTGCGACAGCATCGGACGTGTGACCAGAAGGCTTTGCGGGCCGTCGCTCTGAGGGACTAGGGCCAGCCGCAGCCCTGAGTTGTTCCCGGCTCAACGGTGTTGCCAGTCGTTGCTCGACGGTGGGTTTCTGACCGCAACAAGCTTTGCAAGGCTCACCTCCTTCTTCCTCTTGATGATGACAAGCTTGGTCTCCAAAGTCTTGGACGTTATCACCTCCTTCGACTTCATCATTTGATCAAACTTGTCCCTCAACAATGTTGCCTCCCCCTCGAGCATGAACCTTTCCTTCGCCTTCTTGTTCCCCTCCGGTTTGTCAGCGTTCCGGCCCTCCTTCTCGCCCTCGGTGTCGTCGAGCGCAACCATTGCAGCTTTCTTCGGTGCTACTTCTTCATCCCTCAATTTCCATTTGGGGAGGTGCCGAAGACATTAAAGCAATGACACATGGTGAAGCTCTTGCCCTTGCTGTCGGCCATGTCTCTGTACCTCGCATCAGCAATGCGGTCCTACATTTGCAAAAGCAACCAAGAAATCGTCATTATGTCACCAAAGCTATACTACAATTATACAAACCAAATATGGACTCACATATTCGTCGACAGTTGCGCCGCTAGGAGGATTGGACACCCCTTGGTCCATTGCTGCTGCCCACCGGCTGCAGGCCGGTTTGATCGCGTCCCAACGACCTTGGAGGGATCGGTACGTGCGATCGACAGGATGGTGAACGCGGCATAATCTTATGGAACTTGTCCTCGATGCGTTGCCAGTACCACTTCCCTATTTGATCGGTGCCGGAGACAGCATCCATCCCCACGGAGGCCCAAGCTCGGCACAAGGTGGCGTTTTCAATCTCCGTGTAGTAGTTGGCTCGCCTCTTCTTCCTATTTCCATCGGCCGAGACCTCCACCACATCCTCGTCCCCTTCATCTTCCACTTCGTCCCCTTCTTCCCCTTCTTCCACTTCGTCCCCGATGTCGTTCTCATCTCCGCCCATCCCAGTGCCGGACGGAGGGAGTGGGTTAATGTTCACCTCCTTCAACATCTCCATGTACTCGCAATCAAAAAAACGGAGGAAGAGTTGATGTGTACCTTGTTGACCCATCGTCGAGCACGTCCTGGGCGACGTTCGCAGTGGCTTCCGGTGGCGGCGGCTGCGTTGGAGGGGAGGGGAACGAAGGCGGGCGCCACGGCTCGGCGACGCCTTCACGTTCGTCCTTTTCGGAGCCGAATTCTTCGGTCTCGCACGGGCTACCTTCGGCTTTGTTTCCACCACCGAGACATCACCGGTGGCCGCAGCGGCACCGGATTGCGGGACCACATGTGTTCCCGCGCGCCGCCGCTTCACCCCGCTCGTCGACGAGACCGTCGTTGCTACCTCCGCGGGGGCCGCAGGGGTTGAAGGGGTCACTGGGGTGGTTGGTGGAGCGGCGGAAGCTCCGGCGACCACGGGAGAGGGTGGCGGCGCCTGCAAGGTAGCAACGGCGGCCGGCAGGGTCGATTCGAGACTCATCGGGGAGAAATCGGAGGGTGGCGGCGCAGAGAAAAGTGAGGGCGCACAGATCAGCGGCGACGGTTGGGAGGAGCTGAAAGTTCCCTCGCGGGCAAAGCAGGGATTGTGTTCGGGCTGCGTTCGGTTCGCTCCGTCGGTCCCTACAAATACAGGCCGACGGGGCGAACCGAACGCAACCCGAAAAATATTTTCAGTTTTACCTTGTTTACTCACTTTTTGACCCAAACCCGAAAACTGACGATTATTCTTCGATTTTAAACTTTTTACGGGCTATTTTACGGGTTATGCTAGAGATGGTCTAAGCTCCCACGCGCACGCGTAAGGAAGGAAATGAGCTAGCTCCTGCGCGCACGTACAGCCACGAGCCAGGACCGAAGAGCTCCCGCGTACCTACAGAAGGAAAGGACCTCCCGCGCGTGTGGGTAGGTATAGCGACGGCCCCGCGTCTCGCGCTTGCCCGTGTTTTGCTAGTTCGGAGACTACTTCCAGCATGACATGTGTACGTATGGAGAGTCTGGTTCGGCTGCGGACTGAACCTTCGCAAATGTCGGTTTTCGTGTACCTGTAGACTTTCTACTTCTCACGTTTGAAGGGCGAAATCCTTAACAGGCTAAAGAGATTGCCTGCCCAACAGAGCCCATTATCAGAGAAATTATAGAGTAGTTCTTTTTAGATCGAACCCTCACATTTTCCCCATCTCCTCTCGATGGCACCACCTGGCGACAGCATCAAACTATCCCGCCGGCGATGCTCTCAGGGAATGCGGGCGCGACATTGTCTGACGAGTTGCACGCCGGATCTCCGGCCACCGGCCCTCCTTCCCATGGGCAGCAGGCGTGCGGATGGAGTCGAGGCGCAACTGCAGCTGGCCTTAGAGCATCTCCACTCGTCCCCCCGAGGAGGCCCCCGGCGAGCGTTTTTTTCATCCGGACGGCGAAATTCGGCCCAGTCGCGCCCCCGGTTCCTCGTTTTCGTCCGGATTTGGGCCTAAATTCATCCGACGATCCCACGCCCCCCCCCCCCGGCCCCCCGGGGAGTTCTCGGGGACTCCGGACGAGTGAAAAGCGGGGAAGGGCCCGATCTGTCGGTGACTCGACGCACGAACCCCACCGCCACGTCGCTCAAAATCTCCCCCACCCCTCGTATCTCTCTCGCCGCCGGCACCACCCCGCCGGCTTGTTGCCCAGATTGCGCCGCCACTCCTTCCCCACCTACCTATATTCCGCCGTGTTTGGACGACGGCCTATCTGGCTGCTCTTCCGCCGGCCTGTTTTCCGGCCTGCTTGCTCGTCGTCGCTCGCGGCTCGGGTTGCCTCGACCAAGCCCATCAGGTGTTCGTCCATTTGCCTCGCCGGCCATGGACTCGGACGACGAGGAGGAGCAGATGTTCGTCGAGCTTATGCAAGAAGAGATGGCAGCAGCCGCCCAAGACGACGAGCACATGATGATCCTTGGTTGCTTGGCAAGCATGTACGCCGGACTGGCAACTCGTCGCCGTGGTGGGTCGGCACGAGGTCGCCGGAAGTGCAAGCCGAGACAGCGAATGGAGGGCTACTCGCATGTTGTACGCCGACTACTTCGCCGACAATCCATTGCACGGTGAGAGTGTTTTCCGGCGTCGTTTCGGGATGAGCAGAAAGCTATTTCTGCAAATTGTGTATGCCATCCGCCACTTTGATCCCTACTTCAGATGCAAGGCGGATTGCACTCGGTTTGGTTGGATTTTCGTCACTGCAGAAGTGCACAGTGGCTATGAGGATGCCGGCGTATGGAGCTCCCGGTGATACCGCGGATGACTATCTTCGGATGGCGGAGTCCACCGCCCTTGATTGTTTCTACCGGTTCCGCAGGGCCGTCATAGCGGTGTTCGGGGACTATTACTTGAGATCACCCACTGTCGAAGACACTCGGAGGATCCTTGCAACAAATGAAGCTAGAGGTTTTCCAGGGATGCTTGGAAGCATTGACTGCATGCATTGGCAATGGAAGAACTGTCCGTTTGCGTGGCAGGGAATGTACAAGGGTCACAAAAAAGGCTGCACTGTGATACTTGAAGCTAAGCAGTGGCTACCCATGATCTTTGGATTTGGCACTCTTTCTTTGGTATGCCTGGATCCAACAATGACATCAACGTCCTAAACTGCTCCCCGGTCTTTTCCAAGCTTGTTGAGGGTCATGCTCCCCGGTGGACTATGTGATCAATGGTCGGCACTACAACAAAGGATACTACCTTGCAGTACGGTATCTATCCAAAGTGGGCAACATTTGTGAAGACGATCTCCAACCCTAGCACCCCCAAACTTTGCGAGTTTGTCAAGAAACAAAAAGCTTGCCGAAAAGACGTCGAGCGAGCATTTGGTGTCCTACAGCGAGAGATTTGTCTGTCGTCCGGTTCCCCGCTATGACTTGGTCCAAAGATCAGATGTGGGAGGTGATGAACTGCTGTGTGTGCCTACACAACATGATTATTGAAGATGAGCGAAAGCATCCGGTTCCTCCGGCTGAGCAAGAAGCACCATATGAGAGAGAGGGTCCTCTTGCACAGCCTAATCACCAGGTGCCTCCATCATGGGCCGCCTTCATTGCTATGCGCCAGGAGATTCGAGACTCTACAATGCACCAGCTGCTGCAAGATGATCTGGTGGAGCACATATGGAGGCTCCGAGGCAACGCCAACGCCGACGCCAACTAGTCTGTCTTAATTTGTTTGAAAAATTGTGAAATTTGTGTGCTTCATTTGTTTCAGCACTTGTTAAACATTGTACTGTTATCGCCGAATTTGTTTCAGCAATTTTCGTCCTCTTGTTTGCCGAACTTGTTAAATTTTATGTTGAATTTGTTTGAAATATGTCAAATGGTCGAGGTTGGGGGTTTCCTGCCGGGGGACGGCTGGAACTTCGGCGCTCCCCACGCCAAATCTTCATCCAATCCGGACGAAAATTTCGCCGGATTTGGGCGTGGGGAGCGCCAACGAGTGGGGATGCTCTTAGTGCCTCACGAAGGATTTGGCCACCCCATCTCCCGGCCACTGGCGCCCAGGGCTTGGCTGGTGGTGGCCTCCCTCCTCCGGCCTGCAGATGCGTGGACTTAACTCAAGTATATGTTCTGCTTGGCATTTTCTTTTTCCCCTTGCAGATGGCCGTATTGAAACTAGCCTGATGTTAAGGGCACCACTAGTTCTAGTAGGATTCTGAATAAATAGAAAACATCGATGACTTCCAAGTGGAACTCTTTATATGTGTAATCAGAAGTCATATTGTTTTGCTTGGCTGTTTGGTAGCATTAAAATTCGCGAAGGTGTCAACGGTCTTCAGTTATACTTCTAGCAGAAGCTAAAACCACACAAATACCATTCAATTTCTAGAAACCTGGAACAACTGTGAATATATGAATTCAAGATTATCATTTCTATCTTTCTGATTCCATTTTTCATCCACAGCCCAAGGGTGCATTTATTGGATATAGCATCCCTCATCCTGCTGGCAAGAAGGTCAGCATAAGATTTCAGACTACGTACTGTATTGTGTCATATTATCCTGATATTTCATTTGAAGTTCCTAGTAGACTTAACTGTTGCTTTTGTACATGGTTTATTTTTAATTCTTGTTGAATGAAATGACAAGAATGGCATTCATTGTGCTACTTCCTGCGGTTGTATCTCGAGTAGGTACTTGTTCTACGCCCTGTAACCTGTTCGTTAGAGCTCAGGATCCTTATTTTTCAGCTCCATGCTTTTGATTCTCCAATACTCTTCTTTGAGAATCTAGATCCTGCTCAAATAAAATGTCTTTGAGAATCAAACATGCATGCATAACAGATGGATGTTGATTCGAGCCAGCAATGAAGTTTTGCGGCACCCCTGCTCATCAGGATCAACACGATTTTGCAACCATCTTATCATGAGAACTTGAGAAGGTGGATTAACTGTGTTTTCTGCCATTTAAGGTGTCTATCTATACTAGTTTTCTCAGCAACTGAAGCACATGATATAGGTTCAGGATATACAATAGCATTTCAATCAACGGCCCTCCTATGCAGTAAGCAACGCACATGTAACTACTACAATAAATTTCAATTTGCGAATACAAGTTGAAAGGCAACCTGCTAACTCCCCCTAACTGACAGAACATGATATAGGTTCAGACAATGAGTAGGTTCGTCGTCTCAATATCACTTCGATCTCATGGTCTCAGATGCTGTTCGACGGAAATGAAACTACGAAACCAATCACCATATACGGTGAGAAAACTACGTGCTAGGGAGGTGGCGGCGGCGGCGGCTCCGTCGTCCCAGTCGGCGTGGGAGATGGCGGCGACGTCTCACCTCCTGTGGGCGCGCGGTATGCGGAGAAGTCGGTGCCATCTAGGAGGTGGAGGCGGTGACATCATCACTAGTAGGAAAAACCTTATAGATGGATCTTATTTCTGTGGCGCACTAGCCGAATATGCGCCACAGAAATTGTTTTTGTGGCGCACCAGACCTGGTGCGCCACAAAAATAGCTTAATTTTGTGACGCACCACAAGCCAATGCGTCACAGAAATAAGGTTGGGACCACACCCAATCATTGGTTTCGCTATTTCTGTGGCGCACGGTACCATGTGCGCCACAGAAATAAGACATTTTGTGGCGTATAGGACTAGTGCGCCACAAAATTAAGTCATTATATGGCGCACGTGGGATGGTGCGCCACAGAAACTACACATTTTTCTGGCGCACATGAGCTTCATGCGCCACAGAAGACTTTTTTGCTCCCCACGCAACTCCAACCACCGCCCCCCCCCCTCGTGGATCGCCTTTTTCTGTACAAAATAAAAGAAATAGATAGAAATTACAAAAAAATAAAATCCTTCGAGATGCCCATGTACTATGTCATGTAGCACCACTGAAAATTAACAAACATGAATTTCAATTTTTTTTTGCAAATTTGCATTGCAAAATCATCAAACTGGATTTCTGGACAATTTTTAGAATCTCCAAATTCGAAAAGAGTAAAAAGATACGGCAAAATAAAGATTTTTTGCTGCAAAATAAAAAATTCGAAAAAAATTCTGTGGCGCACCAAGTGCCCATGCGCCACAGAATTAAGCTTCGAAAATTGAATTTTCTGCCGCCCTCCTCCACTTCTCCTCACTTCTCCTCCACTTCTCCTCCTTAGATGCAAACTTCTCCTCCTCCTCCTCTCCTCCACCACCACCACCACCACCAACACCACCACCACCACCTCCTCCTCCGGCCGGCCTCCTCCTCCTACTACTCCGGCGACCACCTCCTCCTCCGGCGACCATCTCCTCCTCCTCCACCTCCTTCGGCGACCACCACCTTCTCCTCCTCCTCCGTCAACCACCTCCACCTCCTCCGGCGACCTCCACCTCCTCCTCCGGCGACCTCCACCTCCTCCTCTTCCTCCACCACCACCACCTCCTCCTCCTCCTCCACCACCTCCTCCTCCACCACCTCCTTCTCCTCCACCACCACCACCTCCTCCTCTTCCACCACCACCACCACCACCTCCTCTGGCCGGCCTCCACCACCACCTCCTCCGGCCGGCCTCCTCCTCCACCCACCCACCCAACCACCCACCTCCGGCGACCTTCCAGCTAAATTTAAAAAAAAAAATCGGCGGCCCCAGATCTAGATCTAGATCTAGATCTGGCCGCCATATTTTAAAAAAATTCAAAAAAAATTATGTGGCGCACCGGAGGGTGGTGTGCCACAGAAATTAGACTTTCGCTTTCTGTGGCGCACCACCCGCCGGTGCGCCACAGAAATAAGACTTTTTGTGGCGCATGGGCAGGTGCGCCACAAAATTCTTATTTTTGTGGCGAGAATTCTGTGGCGCACCGCCCATGCGCCACAGAATTGATTTTTGGTGCGTCACTGATGAGCCTTTTCCTACTAGTGCATCTAGGAGGCGGCAGTGACGACGCTAGCGTCGGCTCATGGGAGTTGGGAGAGATGGATGGAGCAATGGATTCTGATTATGTCCTTTTTTTTTTATAGCAAACTCTGCTAAGAAAAACACATAATGGGCCAGCTGGGCCTAATCTATATCGACAATCTCAGCCGTGGGATTATTTTCACTTGGCCCTCTTGAATGGCAGTAGAAGGTACCGTAAAACAATCCTAAAACCTAGTGTTTTTCCTCACTTAAGAGGGTTATTTATTTACCATAACTCCACTCTTTATGTCTCCACATACTTGCATGAAATCTTATCATTCTACCAGGAATGTAGAAGAGCAAGGCGGCGACACGTGCCATCATGGTCTAGTTGTATGACTCATCTATTAATTAATAGGAGATAGCAAGAATGTGACAATTGTGGCTGATCCTCCACAACTTACAGTTTGCAAGAATCTACTGAGGTAGAAGGCTTGAATGTTAAGTATCCTGAGGATATATACAATGGGGTGACACCATCCTTCTTTTAGAGTTGCCATGTAATTTTTTCGCTTAGTTAGAGGAGAGAGAAATATAAAAAAGGTTGTCGTTTTCTTAGCTAAGAGATGATCTTATGAAGAAAAATAAGAGAAAGTTATTTTATACATTATACAATATGTCATTTCTTAGCAAATTATTTTCTACTAAAAAATAAATAATCCTTATTATAGTCTATTAGGCCTTCACATAGTTTAAGAAAAGTTTAACCATAAATTTAGTCAGTAAAATGTGAATTATATATCACAAAAGTATAGGCACCACTAGCAATCGGATCCCGATTTAGGCTTCCCATCGGACCAGTGCTCATCCGTCTGATTGCAAGTTGCTGGTCCGTACGATCGACAAACAGAGCCACGTCTAATCCCTGGAATTTGTCGACAATTAAGTGCTTCCGTCTTAAATTCTCCAATTGAATGCTTCCGTCTTGAATTTTTCAAGTATGCTGATTTTGCTCTCCTCTTCATTCCGGTAGCCTCCGTTAATTGCTTATTATACTTTAGGAAACATATTCCAAATATTAGGAAGCAAATTTTTAGGAAACTATTTTTCCTAACCTTGCTTTCCCTTGTAATCGACACTTTTTATGGACTTTCGTAGATTTGCTTCTGACATATCTTAATTTTTCATCCATGTTTAAAAAAATGCTTCGAGAATACATGTTAATTGAAACACGGGGAAATTATGTTTCCATCGTCCTGGATAAGTTTCCACGCTTGATTAACTAATATTTATCCTATGAAACTGGGTATTTTACTTTTGAACAGGAAACATCACAACACTATTTCGAGAACAGCTTCCAGCAAAATATGAATTTTATTTTTGCAAGTGAGCAAACTGGGGTATTTTACAAATGCTTCGAGCCAAGTGAGGATTGTTTCTACACAAAATTAGCTACTCTTATCCAATCAAGAGTTTGTTTCCATGAACACAATGTTCAACAGACAACCACATGTATTTCCATCGTGTCAGCTAGTTGCTTCATACATTGGAGATTACAGCTTCCCATCCATTGTATATATGCAACCACCAATCAACTATACTTCCAACAAGATAAATACACGCTTCTTGTCATTAGAACAATGTTTCACAAGTATTTAAATTTCAGTTTATAGTATTCTATGTTTTCATGGACTCTTCTATTTTCTTCCTACACACTCATGTCAAATTCACGAATAAAAAGATGATCCCAATGAAGGCATCATGACCGCTCATTTCCCCCCTCACCTCTCTCCTCTCGCTACAGTAACTGAGAGTTCTCCACCAGAGGCCGGGCCGATCTGATGGCCTCTCCACCGGCGTAGCCGGCCGGAGATGGCCTAGGAGAGGCGCCGGAGTTAGGTAGTGCACAGCTCTAGTAGATCTAGGTTTTCTGGGCTTTTTGCCCGTGTTTGGCACTTTGCCGGGAATAGGCTGCTAGATCTCTTGGCCGAGATCTGTAGCTGGCATGTGGCCTTCTTCCCCGACGAACTCCGGCGGTCGGAGTTGGATGTGGTGAAGATCTGGTCGGCGGGAGGCTCCACAAATAAAGGGCATGTATCTATTGTCAAGCTCTGGTTTCTCTGGATGGTCTACCTCCTATCCCTGGCCGGCCGTGGCGGCGAGGGGGATGGGGAGTGGAGGCTGTCCAGGGAGCTGTGGCTTGGAGACGGCGGGGAACTTCTGCTGCGCCGGAGAGCTTCTGCGCTCTCGTCTCTGGAGCTCATCCGCAGAGGACTGAAGCCGGCGGTCAACTCCGCCCTGCCTCTGCACTTTATGGTCGAAAGGCGACCCTCCAAGACCATGCTTCGATGGTCTATCTTCCTCCAGGCTTCAAGCCGATGCGGAGGATCTTTAGCTCCTGCTGTTGCGCACCTTACAGTGCTGCTGGCCCAAGTGGTTTGTCCCCGGTGCCGGTATTCCTGGCGCGGCGGCGGAGCTCGGTTCTTGACGGTGGAGAAGGATCTCGAGGACCCGATTGCTTTTTAACTTTTTGTCCTGAGGACCCTGTTGTAATTCCTGGGGTCTTTTCTGCAGTTTCTACTTTCTTTGTGGAATCCTCTGTAATTTCTTCAGCCACCGCTTATAAATGAAGCAGCCTCTGGGTCCTTCCGGACCCGTACCCGTTCAAAAAAAAATGAAGGCATCATGTGGTTTCTAAAAGGAATTTTGCTATAGGAGAATAATGTGAGCATCTGCCGTTGCTGGACAGGGGCAATTTGCTCGGTCGCCGACACACTGCCAGACCACGGGTCGATTGTTCTCTCGCCATTGCACTGCTTTATGACTGCGAGGCTTGCATCAACGAGGCAATGCATAGACTACTCGTGCCATGCATCATTCAACCGTCATGCTACAAATCAACTCTTCAACAGGTGCTGAAACTCAGCCTCCTTCGTGATGCCTACAAATAATATTAATAATAAGCATAACATGGAAAGAAAATGAACATGAGGTGGAAGCAAAAGGAACGATAATATGGAGCGAAATGTATGTACTGAAGAAACGCTACTACCTCTATAACATCGCAATCTGAAAGCCTTGACGAAGCACAACTATGGACACAAGAAGCATAGGAAGGTGAAGCATAATATACAGTTAGTATCAATATTGTTTATAAGCAGTATAAGGAAGCACAGTAAGGTGAAGCATAATATGCAGTCAATATCAATAACGTCGAGCTCTTTCATTCCACGACGAAGCTAGTAGACATGGCTAGGCTTTGTGCATGCTCGTCGTCCTCGCAAGCTATGATACAGCAGTTGTTGTCACGGTCGCTGTAAGATGAATTATGGATGGACGTGTTAAAGCCACGAGAGATGCACATTGCCTGGTAGTAGTGGTTGTATTAATTTCTAAAACAACAGTGGGAATAAAGTGGGAATAATAAGAAGCAAAAACTGATATCGCCTTGTGCAAAAATGTAAGTAATCGAAGCATGATTGCAAATGGTTGAACCAAAGTTCGATTGTAATAGAAACAACATAAGAAGGAGCTGAAGCATGTAAGTATCAAACGCATATATTATGCTAGTATATCATAGATTCACATCACATATGAGGGCAGATTAAATGAGAGTTATCTCGACAGAACAATTCTGTAGTGGAAGCATAGAAAACTTGAAATTGGAAATTAAGCAATTCTTGACTATCATAAAATGGGCGCATCATGTGTGATGTACAAACCACTCAACAAAATTAAAGGGTGGTTTTGTAAGCTTACACACACTAAAACGAGGTAGAAAAATATATGATATCAGAATAAATGGTCATCTAATGGTCGCAAAAACGTGCTTCAAGTATCAATCGTTTGGAATTTACAAATCTAAGCTATTAAATTAACAAGAAATTAGATGGATAAAACCTACGCCAAGGGAGGAATCGAGGCGCTACCACACGTGTTGCCATCACTGCATATAAAGTGTCCGTGTAAGCTAGGACTTAGAACATGTACATTAGTTTAGGGACGCTGCTACAGGGTGCGCGGTTACCAGATAGTCATATGCGGTGCCCCCCCTGTCCGAACCAGGTAGTTTCCAGAAATAGCAAGTGGGCCAAAAGGTGAAAGTGACAGCTAGCCGAAAATAGAAAGCATCCTTTCCTCCTGTGACACATCCATCCACGCGCGGGAAGACCAGTTCCATTTGACAGATGTACTGTGATAAAGAGCCTCACAGAGACACAACCAAAGGAGAGGAAACCTCCATGGCTTCAGCAGTCTCGGTAGAAAAGTTACAGGCAAATATAAAACAAATAGAGAACAAATAGGGGGGCCGGCCAGGATCTACAACCACCAAAGAAGCTACTGCAGACATAAAGTTACAGCCAAATTCCTGGGCCTCCAGTGTATATTACATGAACATCCCAAATCTAGATTCGGGGCTGCTGGTGCATCATGATCTTCTACCCCCAACTTTCTGCCATGCATGTATAAAAGTGACCTCCAACAGTAATAACAAGAAAAAGGGAAATAGTTGTGCATGACTTGATCTGCATTGTGGGATGTATCTTCTTGCAGTAGAATCCAACATCCAAAAGCATCAGGTTTTAGTAGCTTGCAAGAACCAAAGTACTGACCGCACCTCAACCTAGGTGAAAATGCACTAGAGGCGCACCAATGGCAATGGAAACCTGAGAGCAAATACAACGTGTACAGTTAAGCTTGAATCTTAGGTTGCCATGAGTCCTTCATGTTCTGAAATTAGTCTTCATGATCTGCAAGAAATAAAATCATGCAATAAAATTAGTAGCTGTTTATTGGTTGTACAAAATAAAATAAAAACATGACAGGAAGTAAAAAATTGCAGACATGAAGACAAGTACACAGTGAAACAAACTTTCTGCAATATGGATTTCCGATTTCCTGGCGCAGGTATTGATCTAAACACTCCAGACGGACTCATGCCCTTGCACCACCTAAAAAGCTTCATGGGAGATGATCGATTGAAAAGATGTATCTGACATAAACCATGCAAAGATGAACATCGGTCCAGCCTTGGCACTTTTAGGTATGCGTGAGGGTTTCTGCAGAACAAAACGGTGAAAAATGTCACTAGAAGAATGAAATATATCATAGCGTGATACACACCAACAAATCAAAATATAAAGACAGCACTCATACCATGATAAAAATATGTTTGACAGAACTGTTTGAAAATGAGCACTCCTGCAAAAACATGAACAAACGATAAAAATGGAGTTTAATTTTGCCTCATAATATACATTCTATCCTGGCAGATGTTACACTAACTGCATATGATCAGGAAGTATTTATAGACAGAAATTTACATCAAACCATCATACAAAAAAACTCCATTACATGATTATGATTTAAAAACTGCAAGTATTTTAAAATATGCATCCTATGCATATCCTTGTTCATAGCCAACATATCATAAATGTACTTATTGACAATACTTTACTTATACAAGAAGAATAGAGGTTAAATTTTGATCATAATTACATTCTATCATGGCAGGTGTTAAACTAACTCCATATGATCAACAAGTATTTGTAGCCAGAAATTTACATCCTATGATTAAAGAAAAACTATCCCGAACTACATAATTATGAGTAAAAAGCAACAAAAGTTAAAAATACATCCTATCGTAGGGAGAAACACTAATTATGTATGATCAGGATGTATTTGTTAACAAAAAATACATCCTATGATTATACAAACAAAGACCTAAATGTCAGTGTCTTGGAAGATGCAGATGTGTAAGATTTGACGAACAAGCAAGATCAACAAAATGCAGAACAGGACGAAGTAGCTATGGCGACAGTGGAACATTATGGTGGCAACTCATGTCCATTTACAAATACCGAGGTTGAAACATGGAATGCAATTTCAGGTGAAGAATCTCGCGCGGAAGATAAGTTTAGTCATCTCCTAGCATCGAGCCAACTATTGAAAAACCCTACCAAGGCATGATCTTTGAAAGTTGGGAGGATGCGAAATTGCATTGCAACAAATGTACTAAGCATGTTGGTTTTTCGATAAAGTCTGGTACCTCCAGGAATTCCGTTGTCGACAAGGAGAGAGAGAAATGTCTATTTGGTTGCAACGGAAGTGGTAAGAATGCTGACATAGACTCGAAGTTCCAAAACTCTAAGTTGTGTATGTGGGTGAAATTTACATCTAGGAAGAACATAATTACAGGATGCCGCTGGTTTTATGCATTAACATCTATACAAACTCATGATCACATAACTAGATGAAATAACTCAACAATAAAATGCATCCTGGCATACAAAAAACATGATCCATTATGGAGAAAACAACCATAATAATACATCTTGCTTATACACATGGAAAATCAGTAAACCAAAAAACATAATTATGTCCGAAACCTACAACTGAAAAACATACATCCTCGTCATATAAAGTTACATGTAATAGTATGATTTCATGGATTAGTTACGTCTGTCAACACTTACAAAAAAATACATGCTATGCTTACGAAAATGTTACCTAGGATGTATTTGTTATCCAATTTTTACATCCTACGATTACACAAAAAAAAAAGAGCTACGATCAAAACTAACAAAAGCATATCAAAAGATACATCTTATGCGTACAATATTAGGGAACATGATGTATTTATTATATAGCTTTTACATCCTGTACTATTCATTAAACCCAAAAAAACATAGTTACAAACAAAACCACCAAAACAAGAGAAAACATACATTCTATGTGTACAATATTAGGGAACAAGAAGTATATTTATTATCTAGCTATTACATGATGTAATGTACATTAACCCCCCATCCCCACTGCATAATTAATTGTGATCAAGAAATTACAGTGTAAAAAAACATAAATCCTAAGTGCATAAATATTACATACAATATGCAAGACTTATGTGTTAGTTCCATCCAAAACAATAGTTTCTACTTCCTGTAGTTTGGACAGATAAATTCAAAACAACCATAACGTGAAACTCCACACAATGAATTGCATCGTGCATATTCTGATACAAGGATCCCATGTATGTAACTGTTGACCCAAATTACATGCGCTACTGCATAATTAGCCTCTTGACTATTCCAAACAGATTTGGCTGCTCTAGTGGATGGTGAGATGAACCCTAAAAGAACCACTATGAGACGAGAAACACCTTGAGCACCTTTGCCAGCACCGCACGACCCTCAGACCAGCACCACCATGCCCAGTTGAAGGCTACACCAACACCACCGTGTCTACTATACCAGCACCACCGAGAATAAAATTGGAGGTAAATTCCAACCCGCATCGAGCAAACATGCCAGCCAAGCAGCAACAGCGGCAGAAATAAGCAAGATCGAAGCCCTTATCAGATTAAGTCTAGGTTCAAATCGTGGAACCAATGTACTAGTAGTCCACAACAGAACTCACGCCTCCGGCGATGAAACAACGGCAATGCCATCCGTCACAAGCGTCCTTCTCGTTTAAGCTGCTGGCAAGTCGTATAATTAGTTCAAGCGTGTAGCGCATGGGCATGGCCTTGTAGGTCAGTGCCGCAACGACATTAGCGACGTGAGCGGCGAGCAGAGAAACGGCATGCCGACGGCGAACGGGGCAGCGTAACAAGTTCAGCACGACCGCGAGAGCGCTTGCCACACCAGTGCAGACACATCGGCAAGGTCAGGCTACTTAGCAAGTCTGTTGGCCATCATGATGTTGGCAATCTCGGCGAGTTGGCTGCTATGAGGGGGAGCTTGCTGAACAACACCACGACGCTCTTGCCCGGTTGAACGCCTGATGTCCTTCATCTGGTGTAACAGCGGAACCATCGATCCCAAACTGTCCAAAACCAATCGAATGCGGGCTGAGTTGGGATTGCACCGGACACTTGCTCGAACAGCATGCGGGCTTACTAAGAAGCTAATGTTCATGTAACATATGCCTCACAAAATTAATTTGACCACCAAGTTTAGATTCATGGATAATAAAAATACAACACGTAGCAACAGCCTCGAGCTGCAAGTATGTAACAAATCCTACTTGAGTACTATCAGAAGCTAATGTGCATGTAACAAACGGCAGAAAACCCATGCTACCCAACAAATCTGGACCAACATATCATCTGCAAAACAAATCAAACATCCGGGAGCACCTGTGGAGCGTTCCATCACCACTAAGCGAAACCAAAAATAAAAATCAGCGCAGCTCAGATCTCAAAATCGCCAGAGCAAAACTACGAAGCAACTACCATGGTGGGAATCGATTAGGGTGCTCACCTCACAAAATTGAGAAACAGAGGACGGTAGGTGTTGATGTAGAACCTCCCCGACAATGATCTTCGACGGTATCTCCTCTCAGCCCGGTCGAATCGGACGCATCGACACTCGGCGCACTAGAAGATGGCCCCTGACGCGCCTCGTTGATGCAGCACCACCGGCCGCTACGAACAACGAACGCCGACCGCCACCGGCCGCTTGATTCGTCTTTCCGCCGGACCGCTTGCCGCCGACGAGGGAGAATCGACGGAGTTGAGGTGGGATGGACGAGAGCCCAAGGTGAAGGAAGGAGAGGGGAATTCGAGACCCAGTCCAGAATTGTTTTGTCGGAACGCGCCACTACACGAGGGAAAGCAAAGACCGCGTGATTCAGATCGGACGGAGCAGACGAGGGAGCACTCTGTAAGACCACACAGTGCCCACGCAATTATTAGATTATACGTTAGTTTAGACAACCTCTGTCTGTAGCAAGGCTCCACATCACATGCAGACGGGAGTAAAAACACCATATACAATGGACTGTCTTTTCTGCCGTTGATAGTGCCGCATGACTAGCAAAATATAACTGTCACTTATATCTTTTCCAACTCTGGCTACCACCACATCCGCTCCACCGCTCATCCAGGATGTGAAGATCCGGTGCCTCGCTGAAAGCAAGGCACGCAGCGCCTTGAGGCATTCAATCCGCCGCTCGTTTACATCCAACGGCTAACAGGGCACAACGACCAGAACTCACGCGATGCAGCAGCAGTTAACGCCAAAAAGACATCTTCTACTCACGAGCCCAAGGCAAACAATCAAGGCTGGCCCTGCAGCTTTCGTCGCCGCGGGAAAGGAAGAGAACTCGCATCAGGGTGCCGCAGGAAAAGGAGAGAGGATCCGGTCCGACTGCTCCTTCATGGTGAGCTCCGGCGACGTGACCTACGTCCTCACAGGAGGAGACAGCCTCGACCGGCCGACAGCCGCCCACCACCGGCTGCTCCATCCGTCTCCTATCTGGCACCCTGCAATCATACGACGAGGTTGATGGCTCCGAGAAACCCGACAGAGGACGGCCGTCGGAGTCTCGGAGGGAGCAGAACATGGCGTCAGATGGGTTCTTGACGGGCTGATGGCGGCCGTCGGATGGGAGCGCAGGGGCAGCAGGAGAGGCGGAGCAAGAAGACGAAGGTACGCGAAGGCGGAGCAAGCAGGGCGGAAGCGGAGGTGGACGACGCCGGCGGGCGGCAGCAGAGCTCTGCCCGGGAAGAGCCGTCTGCGTCGCTCATTTGGCTTGCCCGCGCGTGAGGACAGACATGTTGACTCGTTTCTCACTGCGCCTTGTGTGTTGTCCGTTGGATGTAAACGAGCGGCGGATTGAATGCCTCAAGGCGCTGCGTGCCTTGCTTTCAGCGAGGCACCGGATCTCAGTCCGTGAAGAGCGGCATCATGATGCTCATCCCGATGACGAAGAGTGTCACTGGAGGTGAAATTATGTCATAGCTGCAGCCTTTGCCTGACCCGCCGTACGCCGCCGGTAGCCAGCAAATGATTTCCACCGGTGAGGAGATCAAATCGACCCCCGAATTCCTAAACTGCTCGCAGCAAAATTTCCAAATCCAGATCCATCCCGACGGCCGTCGACCCGGGCTGCTCCGCCGCCTCAACCACACCGCCGACCATGACCATCCCCGCCAGAGAGTGCTCGACCTGCCTCCCTCACCTCCACCAGCACCGCGCCCGAGGTCCTCCTCCGCAAGCTCGGCAATCTCCCCCGGCTCCAGCGCCACCACCACTCCGTGCGGTCTTCTTGCTACCATTTTCCTAGACTGGATCCATGGAGATCGAAGGAAGAAAAAACCAGTACTAAAGACGCCCTCGTACAACAGTGGAAGGCCGTCGGTTGGGGCGGATTTTTCAGCGCTACAGGTCACAAAAAATCCCACGTGACATCCCTTACAGACAGCTGATTAGATACCATTATACATGCCCTTAGGCTGCAGAAACCTGCCTGGAGTGCCCATCCCTCGGTGGTGAATGGCGCCATCTACACCTGCGTCAGTAACGACACTGCGAGATGGTACTGGTGCTGACGGAGAGCAGCGGCACGCCCTGCTCGAGGAGGCGCATCAAAGAACGGCGGGGAAGCACGTTTGCCATGGAAGCAGCCTCCAGCCTCAATGCTTCAGCCGGAGTGTAGCCTGGTCAACCCGGCTAAGCCTCCACCGCCAACCTAGGGCGTCGGATGGTGGCGTCCATGGATCCCCGAAGACGATTCCCCCTCGCAGAACTGCATGCTTGCCCGCACAGATCGATGCAGGTGGAGGCGCGGCTATCCGATGGGAAGGCGCGGCGGGGATGATAGGTGCGGCGCGGCGGAGCAAGATCACGTGCGCTGGGGAGAGAACAATATCGGCGATGGCTGCGGGGATAGCAGATCGTGTCGATTTGGGGATTAGTTTTAGGAGGCGCATGGTTACCGGACCTATTTTCTGGGGAAAAATCGGTAGGGGAGGACGGAATTAACGGACCAACCCTTTTTTTTACGTTGGCTAGGAAGGAAAAGGAATCTTGTACCGTACGATGGAAACGAGATCGATGGCCTGCAATCGGTCCGATGGTTTGCTTCCGATGGCCCCCGATATGTAGTGTTTACCAAAATTATATCCCAATTTTATGATCAAACATTTCCTTAAACAACGTGAAAGCCTAATAAATCGATATGGAGGGAGCATTTAATAGGCATCACATTAAGCAGGTCTGAGATAATGCACTGGAGTACTACTCCCTCCGTCCCAGTTCGCAAGGCAAAGTTTCAAAAAATATTTGTCCCAAAATGCCGCACCTTCTAGGCACATTTGCATTTAATGTGGTAGTAAAACTGATTCATTATTGCATGCAAAAGACTCCTTCTTTCGTATCCCACCGTGTAAAACGAGGTTCATTAGTACTTTGCATGCACCATGTGTGAAACGGTTTCAGTTTTTGCATGTTTATTAGTACTTTGCATGCACCATTTGCATTTAATGTGGGAGTAAAAATGAATTAAAGGGTAGAAAATAAAGTTCTTTTTAATTTCCCAATTAATTGCAGCGCCGATGTTAACGTTTTTACGTGAAAATTTAGAGCCAATGAGAATTCACCTTGCGCTAAGATATTTGAAAACTTTGCCTTGCGAACTGAGACGGAGGGAGTAGTATAAGTTAAATATATTGCTTTATATAGATAATGTGAGATATAAGAGAAGGCATCATTGTAGATGCCCTAAAGGCATGTACAATAGTTTTATCTTAGCGATGTAGGATAATATTGAGTTGGAAGAGATGGAAGTGATAAAAAAATGGGTTGTCTTGTCTTAACTACGAGACTATATCTTAGCAAAATATATTTCTTCATCGTACGAGATGGCTTATCTTAGACACAACTTTTCTAGTTCAGTTTCAACGATGCCATAATTTAAGGAGCATACAGATCAGAATTATAGGAAAAAACGCTAAGATATATATAATCCAGCGTTCAAATATAAATATACTACGTAGTCTCCTTCCATCTGTTTGGATTTTTGCTTGGCTAGTGCATCAATCCTATATGGTATCCACGCAGTATTGAAAAACAAACAGAAAAATCATGCGGCCTACACTAAACCCACACTAAGAACTAAAATAGTCTAGATGTGAGGGAGAGTGTTAACTATAAATATACTGCATAGCCTTCTTCAACTAGTTCGGACTTTTAAAAAACTTAGCTAGTGCATCAATCCTATATCTACTTCTTGAATTGCAACCATTGTTCGTTTTGAGAGAGAAAGCAACGGATCGTAGGGAGATAGTTTGAGTAGAGGAGCTAGGGGGCAACTTGATTAGAGGCAGCTGTTTTGCGTTTTCAAGTGTTTGTTTGTTCAATGAAGACCAGGCTTA
>NC_061514.1:57473428-57504371 GCF_022539505.1 Lolium rigidum | reverse complement strand
GGAGCTTTTCGTTTGCCAATTATATGTTGATGATATTATCTTTGGCTCTATGATGTCTACGGGAGCTTCTATTCTTGTAGACAGTGTTGGGCCTCCAAGAGCAGAGGTTTGTAGAACAGCAGCAAGTTTCCCTTAAGTGGATCACCCAAGGTTTATCGATCTCAGGGAGGAAGAGGTCAAAGATATCCCTCTCATGCAACCCCGCAACCACAAAGCAAGAAGTCTCTTGTGTCCCCAACACACCTAATAGGTGCACTAGTTCGGCGAAGAGATAGTGAAATACAGGTGGTATAAATAAGTATGAGCAAAGTGGTAACGCTGAGCGCAGTAGTAACGCAGCAAGTAGTAACGCAAGAAAACAAGAAACAAGCAGACGATAGCGTATTTAGGAACAAGGCCTAGGGATTACACTTTCACTAGTGGACACTCTCAACATTGATCACATAACGTAATAGATAAATGCATACTCTACACTCTCTTGTTGGATGATGAACACATTGCGTAGGATTACACGAACCCTCAATGCCGGAGTTAACAAGCTCCACAATTCAATGTTCATATTTAAATAACCTTAGAGTGCATGAAAGATCAACATAACCAAATAGATCACATCAATACCGTCACAAGAATAGTTAACTTCACAATCTACAAGAGATCATGATCATAGCCTACGACAAGAACCACACGGTGCACACACTAGTCACCTTTACACCATGCAGGAGGAATAGACTACTTTAATAACATCACTAGAGTAGCACATAGATGAATTGTGATACAAAACACATTGCAATCATAAAGAGATATAAATAAGCACTTCATTACGCCATTCATAACAGTGAATAAGTATTCTGTGAAATATAGCCTAAGAGACCCACACGGTGCACACACTAGTCACCTTTACACACGTGGGACAAGGAGTCTCCGGAGATCACATAAGTAAAACCCACTTGACTAGCATAATGACATCTAGATTACAAGCATCATCATATGAATCTCAATCATGTAAGGCAGCTCATGAGATTATTGTATTGAAGTACATAGGAGAGAGATTAACCACATAGCTACCGGTACAGCCCCGAGCCTCGATGGAGAACTACTCCCTCCTCATGGGAGACAAGCAGCGGTGATGAAGATGGCGGTGGTGTCGATGGAGGAGCCTTCCGGGGCACTTCCCCGTCCCGGCGGCGTGCCGAACAGAGACTCCTCGTCCCCCGCATCTTGGCTTCGCGATGGCGGCGGCTCCGGAAGGTTTCTCGTACCGTGGCTTTTTCGTATCGAGGTTTTAGGTCCGGGACCTTTATATAGGCGAAGAGGCGGCGTCGAAGGTCGAAGGGGCGACGACACCATAGGGCCGGCGCGGCCGTGGGTGGGCCGCGCCACCCTATCATCCGGGGCCCCGTGGCCCCCTCCGGCGACTCTCGGGTGTTCCGGATGCTTCCGGGATTCTAAGATCATTGGCGTTGATTTCGTCCGATTCCGAGAATATTTCCTTACTAGGATTTCGAAACCAAAAACAGCAGAAAACAAAGAATCGGCTCTTCGGCATCTTGTTAATAGGTTAGTTCCAGAAAATGCACGAATATGACATAAAGTGTGCATATAATATGTAGAAATCATCAATAATGTGGCATGGAACACAAGAAATTATCGATACGTCGGAGACGTATCAGCATCCCCAAGCTTAGTTTCTGCTCGTCCCGAGCAGGTAAACGATAACAAAGATAATTTCTGAAGTGACATGCCATCATAACCTTGATCATACTATTTGTAAACATATGTAATGAATGCAGCGATCAAAACAATGGTAATGACATGAGTAAACAAGTGAATCATAAAGCAAAGACTTTTCATGAATAGTACTTCAAGACAAGAATCAATAAGTCTTGCATAAGAGTTAACTCATAAAGCAATAAATCAAAGTAAAGGTATTGAAGCAACACAAAGGAAGATTAAGTTTCAGCGATGGCTTTCAACTTGTAACATGTATATCTCATGGATAATTGTCAACATAGAGTAATATAACAAGTGCAATATGCAAGTATGTAGGAATCAATGCACAGTTCACACAAGTGTTTGCTTCTTGAGGTGGAGAGAGATAGGTGAACCGACTCAACATAAAAGTAAAAAGAATGGTCCTTCAAAGAGGAAAGCATCGATTGCTATATTTGTGCTAGAGCTTTTATTTTGAAAACATGAAACAATTTTGTCAACGGTAGTAATAAAGCATATGAGTTATGAAAATTATATCTTACAAGTTGCAAGCCTCATGCATAGTATACTAATAGTGCCCGCACCTTGTCCTAATTAGCTTGGACTACCGGATCATCGCAATACACATGTTTTAACCAAGTGTCACAATGGGGTACCTCCATGCCGCCTCGTACAAAGGTCTAAGGAGAAAGCTCGTATTTTGGATTTCTCGCTTTTGATTATTCTCAACTTAGACATCCATACCGGGACAACATGGACAACAGATAATGGACTCCTCTTTAATGCATAATAAGCATGTGGCAACAATTATTATTCTCATATGAGATTGAGGATATATGTCCAAAACTGAAACTTCCACCATGAATCATGGCTTTAGTTAGCGGCCCAATGTTCTTCTCTAACAATATGCATGCTCCAACCATTAAGGTGGTAGATCTCTCTTACTTCAGTACAAGACGGACATGCATAGCAACTCACATGATATTCAACAAAGGGTAGTTGATGGCGTCCCCGTAAGCATGGTTATCGCACAACAAGCAACTTAATAAGAGATAAAGTGCATAAGTACATATTCAATACCACAATAGTTTTTAGGCTATTTGTCCCATGAGCTATATATTGCAAAGGTGAATGATGGAATTTTAAAGGTAGCACTCAAGCAATTTACTTTGAAATGGCGGAGAAATACCATGTAGTAGGTAGGTATGGTGGACACAAATGGCATAGTGGTTGGCTCAAGGATTTTGGATGCATGAGAAGTATTCCCTCTCGATACAAGGTTTAGGCTAGCAAGGTTATTTGAAACAAACACAAGGATGAACGGTGCAGCAAAACTCACATAAAAGACATATTGTAAATATTATAAGACTCTACACCGTCTTCCTTGTTGTTCAAAACTCAATACTAGAAATTATCTAGACTTTAGAGAGACCAAATATGCAAACCAAATTTAGCAAGCTCTAGGTGTTTCTTCATTAATGGGTGCAAAGTATATGATGCAAGAGCTTAAACATGAGCACAACAATTGCCAAGTATCAAATTATTCAAGACATTTTAGAGTTACTACATGTAGCATTTCCCGATTCCAACCATATAACAATTTAATGAAGAAGATTCAACCTTCGCCATGAATATTATGAGCTAAGAACACATGTGTTCATACGAACCAGCGGAGCGTGTCTCTCTCCCACACAAGCATTTATTCAAACAAAAACAAAAACAAAAGCACACAGACGCTCCAAGTAAAGTACATAAGATGTGACCGAATAAAAATATAGTTTCAAGAGAAGAAACCTGATAAGTTGTCGATGAAGAAGGGGATGCCTTGGGCATCCCCAAGCTTAGACGCTTGAGTCTTCTTAAAATATGCAGGGGTGAACCACCGGGGCATCCCCAAGCTTAGAGCTCTTCACTCTTCTTGATCATAGTATATCATCCTCCTCTCTTGATCCTTGAAAACTTCCTCCACACCAAACTCGAAACAACTCATTAGAGGGTTAGTGGACAATAAAAATTAACATGTTCAGAGGTGACACAATCATTCTTAACACTTATGGACATTGCATAAAGCTACCGGATATTAATGGATCAAAGAAATTCATCCAACATAGCAAAAGAGGCAATGCGAAATAAAAGGCAGAATCTGTCAAAACAGAACAGATCCGTAAAGATGGATTTTATTGAGGCACCGGACTTGCTCAAATGAAAATGCCCAAATTTAATGAAAGTTGCGTACATATCCGAGGATCACGCACGTAAATTGGCTTAATTTTCTGAGCTACCTACAGAGAGGCAGGTCGAAATTCGTGACAAGCAAAGAAATCTGAAACTCGCGCAGTAATCCAAATCTAGTATCAACCTTTCTATCAAAGACTTTACTTGGCACAACAAAACACAAAACTAAGATAAGGAGAGGTTGCTACAGTAGTAAACAACTTCCAAGACACAAATATAAAACAAAGTACTGTAGCAAAATAACACATGGGTTATCTCCCAAGAAGTTCTTTCTTTATAGCCATTAAGATGGGCTCAAGCAGCTTTAATGATGCTCACATGAAAAATAGAGTATGAGGCAAAAGAGAGCATCAAGAAGCAAATTCAAAACAAATTTAAGCCTAACATGCTTCCTATGCATAGGAGTCTTGTAAATAAACAAGTTCATGAAGAGCAAAGTGACAAGCATAGGAAGATAAAACAAGTGTAGCTTCAAAAATTTCAAAGCACATAGAGAGGTGTTTTAGTAACATGAAAATTTCCACAACCATATTTTCCTCTCTCATAATAACTTTCAGTAGCAACATGAGCAAACTCAACAATATAACTATCACATAAAGCATTCTTATCATGAGTCTCATGCATAAAATTATTACTCTCCACATAGGCATAATCAATTTTATTAGTTGAAGTGGGAGCAAATTCAACAAAGTAGCTATCATCAAATATAGGAGGCATGTTGTAATCATAATTAAATTTATCCTCCATAGTAGGCGGTACTAAAAGACTACTATCATTATAATCATCATAAAATAGGAGGTAAAGTATCATCAAAGTAATTTTTCTCCTCAATGCTTGGGGGACTAAAAAGATCATGCTCATCAAAGCCAGCTTCCCCAAGCTTAGAATTTTCCATATTATTAGCAACCATGGTGTTCAAAGCGTTCATACTAATATTACTACCAGCATGCAAATAAGGTTCCATAGGTTTTTTAATTTTCGCATCAAACCATCCATGTCTTAAATCAGGAAATAGAATAAGAAGCTCATTGTCGTCCATTATGCCAAACTAGTGTAAACAAGAAACAAAAAGATGCAATTGCAGGATCTAAAGGAAATAGCTTCGAGTACTTACAAAGGCGAAAATAGCTTAGTAGCCGAGATCCGGAGTGTGAGTACCTTTTACCTTTCCTCCCCGCAACGGCGCCGTAAAATAGCTTGATGTCTACGGGAGCTTCTATTCTTGTAGACAGTGTTGGGCCTCCAAGAGCGAGAGGTTTGTAGAACAGCAAGCAAGTTTCCCTTAAGTGGATCACCCAAGGTTTATCGATCTCGGGGAGGAAGAGGTCAAAGATATCCCTCTCATGCAACCCCGCAACCACAAAGCAAGAAGTCTCTTGTGTCCCTAACACACCTAATAGGTGCACTAGTTCGGCGAAGAGATAGTGAAATACGTGTGGTATAAATAAGTATGAGCAGAAGTGCGTAACTGCAGCAGTAGCAGGTAGTAACGCAGCAAGTAGTAACGCAAAGAAACAAGTAAACAAGCAGCGATAGCAGTATTTAGGAACAAGGCCTAGGGATTACACTTTCACTAGTGGACACTATCAACATTGATCACATAACAGAATAGATAAATGCATACTCTACACTCTCTTGTTGGATGATGAACACATTGCGTAGGATTACACGAACCCTCAATGCCGGAGTTAACAAGCTCCACAATTCAATGTTCATATTTAAATAACCTTAGAGTGCATGAAAGATCAACATAACCAAATAGATCACATCAATACCGTCACAAGCAATAGTTAACTTCACAATCTACAAGAGATCATGATCATAGCCTACGACAAGAACCACACTGGTGCACACACTAGTCACCTTTACACCATGCAGGAGGAATAGACTACTTTAATAACATCACTAGAGTAGCACATAGATGAATTGTGATACAAAACACATTGCAATCATAAAGAGATATAAATAAGCACTTCACTACGCCATTCATAACAAGTGAATAAGTATTCTCGTGAAATATAGCCTAAGAGACCCACACGGTGCACACACTAGTCACCTTTACACACGTGGGACAAGGAGTCTCCTGGAGATCACATAAGTAAAACCCACTTGACTAGCATAATGACATCTAGATTACAAGCATCATCATATGAATCTCAATCATGTAAGGCAGCTCATGAGATTATTGTATTGAAGTACATAGGAGAGAGATTAACCACATAGCTACCGGTACAGCCCCGAGCCTCGATGGAGAACTACTCCCTCCTCATGGGAGACAGCAGCGGTGATGAAGATGGCGGTGGTGTCGATGGAGGAGCCTTCCGGGGCACTTCCCCGTCCCGGCGGCGTGCCGGAACGGAGACTCCTGTCCCCCGCATCTTGGCTTCGCGATGGCGGCGGCTCCGGAAGGTTTCTCGTACCGTGGCTTTTTTCGTATCGAAGTTTTAGGTCCGGGACCTTTATATAGGCGAAGAGGCGGCGTCGAAGCTCGAAGGGGCGACGACACCATAGGGCCGCGCGGCCGGGGCTGGGCCGCGCCACCCTATCATCCGGGGCCCCGTGGCCCCCTCCGGCGACTCTCGGGTGTTCTGGATGCTTCCGGGGATTCTAAGATCTTTGGCGTTGATTTCGTCCGATTCCGAGAATATTTCCTTACTAGGATTTCGAAACCAAAAACAGCGAGAAAACAACAACCGGCTCTTCGGCATCTTGTTAATAGGTTAGTTCCAGAAAATGCACGAATATGACATAAAGTGTGCATATAACATGTAGAAATCATCAATAATGTGGCATGGAACACAAGAAATTATCGATACGTCGGAGACGTATCACTCTACTAACAAAGCTTTCAATGATGAATTCTCAAAGCTTATGACCGATAGGTTTGAGATGTCTATGATGGGAGAGATGAAGTTCTTCCTTGTTTTTGAGATCAAGCAATTGAGGGAAGGAACCTTCATCAACCAAGAAAAATATCTCCAAGACATGCTCAAGAGGTTCAAGATGACCAAGTTAAAGGGTGTGGCCACTCCTATGGTTACCAAATGTCATCTTGCACTAGATCCCAATGGTAAAGAGGTGGATCAAAAGGTATATCGCTCCATGATTGGATCCTTGCTTTACCTTTGTGCATCTAGACCGGACATAGTGTTGAGTGTTGGTGTGTGTGCAAGGTATCAAGCTTCTCCTAAGGAGAGCCACATGATGGCTCTCAAAAGAATCTTTCGTTATTTGGTTGATACCCCAAGATATGGTATTTGGTACCCCAAAGGCTCAAGTTTTATTCTCAATGGATATACCGATGCGGATTGGGCGGGTGACAAGGATGATAGGAAATCAACTTCCGGGGCTTGCCAATTCCTTGGTAGGTCCTTGGTGTGTTGGTCTTCTAAGAAGCAAAATTGTATATCTCTCTCTACCGCCGAAGCCGAATATGTTGCCGCCGCAAGTGGATGCACTCAATTGTTATGGATGAGGCAAACTTTAAAGGAATACGGTGTCATTTGTGACAAAGTGCCTCTATTATGTGACAATGAAAGTGCCATCAAGATTGCCTATAATCCGGTGCAACATTCAAGAACTAAGCATATTGAGATCCGGAATCATTTCATTAGGGATCATGTTGCCCGTGGTGATATTGAGCTTATCTATGTTCCTACCAAAGATCAACTTGCCGATATATTCACGAAGCCTCTTGATGAAGCAAGGTTCTCTTATTTGAGGAATGAGCTAAATATCATTGATTCAAGGAGTATAGCTTGACCATCTTGCAAACACACCTTTGTCTCAAAACTTTATTTGGTTTAGATGTGGGCATGGAAATAGGGGAGTGCGGTTTAAATTATTGAGCTATCCCTCCCCCATAATGCCAACATTAAAGATATCATTCTCGTTATATCATATGTTGATATGTGAGCTTCAATGATGAGTATTGGTTTGGACCCAAGATATATCTTCGCGGTGCCATACCATAACACTCATATATGGTGGCCTAGGCCACCACACTCTTCTTTGTGAAGAGTTGGAGTTATTTGGATCTTATCGCCTTTTATTTGACAACTCCTTGTTCTTATGGGAAATCACTCTAGTTTGGCCTTATTTGCTCATATCTTGCAAACTTGAGTGATCATGTACCATTAACAGTTTGTACCCTCTAAACCTAAGCCTACACTCTCCTATAAGCCACTTCCATCTTGCTCATTTGTCATGTTTGGTAAAACTTGGAGTTTGAGGTTTCTCGGTCGGATGATCTAGGTTGCCCCATCTTATTGGTAAATATGCATCTTATATGTGACGTGATATTTTATTGCATCACATATGGGTTCGCAAATAACCAACTAAAGATAGGCAGGATTTCCGGTGTTCTGGAATTTTCCAGAAAACCGGATAATCCGGCCCCCTGGCACCCCGGAATATCCGGCCGGGCCGGATTATCCGCCCTCAATTTGGGCCGGATTATCCGGCCTGGGCGATTTGCGGGAGGACTAAGGGAGGCCGCGGGGAGAACGGTTGCCTCATCAATCAGTTCCCCCCACGCGCCCCCTTCTCCCTCCTCAAGCCGCCGGAGCTCCTCCTCCTCGCCGGAGACGCCCCGTCCGCTCCCTCTCGAAGTTTTTGGGTGGATCGGGTGCCTCTCCTCCCTAGCTACCTTCTCCTCCAAGCGGCTTTCGCAATGGATGCGGGTATGACTCACAATCCCTAACCCTAGGTGTTGTGATTTGTATGTGCTATTTTCTTGGTGAAGATGGTGTCTAGTTGTTTCAAATCGTGTGTAGTATACTCCTCTTGCATGCTATGAGGCCGATCTGGTCTTAGACAAGTTTTTGATTGGAAGAACTGCAAGATTCGCAGGGCCGGATTATCCGGCCCCCGCAAAGACCGGATTATCCGGCCTGGCCGGATTATCCGCCCCCAGGGGACACCGGATTATCCGTCCTGGAGCTTCATCACCGCTGCAGTTCTGTTTCAATCTATCGTGTCTAGACTTGTACTGACTTATAGTATGTTTCTAGAGTACATTATTGTATCATACATGACTTATGAGCATTATCTTCTCTTTGCTATCCATCTTTGCTATTCACATGTCGTGTTTCTCGGGGTGCTCGGAGACGCCCAAGGGCTGATCGATCAAGTGATGAGTTCGCGCCCAACGCTCCTCGCAAGTCCTCAGCATCTAGGCACAAGAACAAGGCTTCAAGGGAAAACTACAAGACCATGGACCCTATCTCTTATTCCGCTATCCGCATGAAGAACTGGTATGAAGACCTCCCAAGGGATGAAGAGACAGAGGGCAGAAAATACTGGTGCATGGAGCAGGACTTCATCTACAAGGACATTTATGAGCCCATGAAGAATCTGAGACCCATGCAAGCTATTGATGTGGACCTTCTGGCAGTCAACAATCACTTTGAAGATGCAATCTGGGTAGGCGGCGAGGATGGGCTTGAAGGATATCATGAAGATTCAATGTGACTATAGTCCAGAGTTGGTGAAGCAATTCTTTGCCAATTTGGCCATCCAGAAAGATGAGGACCGCACTATGGAATGGATGACTGGCTCCACTCACTGTAGGGGCCACCTTGCGCCGTTTTGCTGGTATTCTTGGAGTTCCTGCAGGAGGAGGTCGTCGTCTCCATGGACCACAGAGGGCAGATAAGAGTGTGCTGTTTGATCTCTATACCTCAGCTGGAAAAGTTGGTTCTTCCAAGGGGCTGCTTCCCATCTATGGTCGATTACTCGAGGTTCTTTCGGGCCACCATCTCTCCAAGTGGTGGTAACAATGATGCACTCCGGGGAACACTTGTGGATCTTATGCACCTCAGCTTTAGGTGTGCTCGTGATGCTAAAGAGGAACGTAACTACACTATTGATGTCATGGACTTCATCTTCAATGAGATTCATGATGCCATGGTCTCCCGGACCACCATACCTTATGCACCATATATCCAGCTCCTCATCAACAACACTGTGGCCTTGGGTGGTGAAGACTTGAGCGGGTACCCATTGATGAAGCACTCTGTCAAGAAGGCTTACAAGCTTAAGCCAGTCTCTTCTGTTGTACCCGCACCGACTCCTTCATGGGTGATGCTCGTTCTAGTGGTTTTGCTCCTGCTCGCCATCCTGACCTCCCGGCTATGAAGAAACAAGTGAGCAGGCTTAGTTGGTTTCAGCGTCACATCCTTTGCATGAACATTGAGATCCATAAGGAGAACTATGCAGCCTGCCGAGAGCGTTCTGAGATTAAGCATACTCAGGCGGTTATTCTGCACAAGCTCAGTGGTGAGCAAGGACCCCCGCCTCAGCCTCCAGTTCACCCAGGTTACGATGGGTGGCATTCTGCACAGGTTCCGTGGAGTGATCTTGATGATTGCATTCAAAGGTCCAACTTCACTCGCCGCTCTCCGGATGCCCCTGACACTGATGAAGAAGAAGAAGAAGAAGCGGCGTACCAGTCCGATGATGAAGATGGCTCCGAGTGATCTCCATGGGGCGAGTAGCATCGCGCTTGTCCCCTTTTTGGCGTCTCGATGCCAAAGGGGGAGAAGTGTTCTATTAGGAACTCTCTCGGGGATTTGCATGGTTTGGGCACAAGCATATGCGTTTATCACTCTTTTATTGCTTGTGTTCCCTCTTATTTGAACTATTTGGCTTGCTTGTGTTCCGTTTAAAACTATGTGCTATGTGGTGTGAGACATTGTTATGGTTTTCGGATTTCTATGTGTTGAGATCAAGGCTATTATATTATGCGTGATGCTATATCTCTGTATTATATATCTACACATGGGTATGATTTCTACCATCCTATCTCAACTTCATATATGTCTATGTCTCTTGTTAGAGCTCATGTTGGATACCTCTTGTGTTGAGGCACCTCGCTCCTATGTGTTGTGTATTTGTATTCAAATGCAAATTACTTATATGCACACATGTAGGGGGAGTGCCTCTATGTTTTGCCATCATGCTTGTCTCTATAGAGATTCTCTTGCAAATCCGTATATTGTCATCAAACACCAAAAAGGGGGAGATTGAAAGAACATCTCTCATATTATGTTTTGTGTGTTTGATGTCAATGTATGTGATACACTAATCTTTGTTTAAGTGGTACAGAGATTATATAGATACATTTTTATGTGTGTTGGATGTGGTCAGTTCTGTCAAAAATAAGCAGTAAAAAGATCATCAGGCCGGATAATCCGGGCCGGATATTTCCAAAATATCCGGCCCCAGTTTTTCGGCTAAGGACTTGAGGATTTGCGGCTCGGTATGCTTTTGGATAGGGGCCGGACATTTGCCCGGATATTGTCCTGGTTTTGTCCCAAAGCCGGATTATCCGGGCCGGACATTTCGGAAATATCCGGCCCCCTCGAAAATGGCTAAGGACCTGAAGAAAAGCTTGTCTGGATAGTGGCCGGATATTTGGCCGGACATTCTCCCGGTTTTGTACCTGAGGCCGGATTATCCGGGGGGGGCGGATTATCCGGCCCTTACTTAGGCCGGAACATCCGGCCCCCGGAAGCCTCAACGACTGGATTTTGGGGAGGGGTATTTATACCCCTCTTCTTCTTCCTTCCTCCTTTGCTCAATCATTGCGCAAGAAATCTGCCAAGCTTCACCTCCATTAGAGCCACCTCAAGAACACAAGATTTGCAAGATCTCCTTCCTCCCCCAACCAAAGCTCTTGATCTTTGGAGATTCGAAGGAGAAGACACCGATCTACATCCTCACCGAAGCATTTTTCATTTCCCCCTCATTTGTTTGAGGGATCTCATGCTAGTGTTCCTATTTGGTTCCCTAGTTGATTTGTGTTGATGTGTTGTTGTTGATTGTTGTATTGTTACAGATTTGGGAGCCTCCAATTCAGTTGTGGATGTGTGCCCCAAGAACCTTGTAAAGGCCCGGTTTCCGCCTCGAGGAAATCCCTTAGTGGAAGTGGGCTAGGCCTTCGTGGCGTTGCTCACCGGAGATCTGAGTGAAGCCTTCGTGGCTGTTAGTTTGGCTTTCGTAGCAACCACACTCCTCCAAACGTAGACGTACCTTCTTGCAATGGAAGGGAACTACGGGAATCATCTCCGTGTCATCGCGTGCTCCACTCTCGGTTACCTCTATCCTATTCTATCTCTTATATTGCGTAGCTATATCTTGCTCGATTGCTTATCTTGTCATATAGGTAAATTCACTTAGTTGCATATCTAGAGAATTTACCTTTGTGTCAAGCCTAAATTGAAAAAGAACTAAAAATTGGTTAGCACCTATTCACCCCCCCCCTCTAGGTGCGGCATACGATCCTTTCAACAACTTCTAGCGCCTGGTGAGCAATGATAAGAATCCGATCGCAATTATACAACAGAAAAAACAACCAGCCATCAGATTAGTTTGCTTCTTCAACTCGATCAGCTGCCTTAACTGCTTGTTCATTTTCTTCAGTTCTCCCTTCACTTCCACCAGTCCTCGCATTGGGAGCATTAGGCATAATCGGAACGGCTCCTCTCTCCGCCGCATTCTCTACGAGCAAGCCCCCTCCCAAATTGCGCTCCCCAATAGCGCCAATTGATTCCTGCAATTGAAGCCTGCGAACGTACACATCGATCCACTCGAAATGCCTGCATTTCTTCATGATCTAAAAACAACAACGTGAACCCTAAATCCCAAATTCGAGGGAATAACAAGAAAATCGAGAGAAAACAGAGAAATTGGAGCGAGATCTAACCTTATCTCCCCCTCTCTATATGGCAAGCTCTCGCATGCAAGGAACTCACGTCCACGGTTGCCGTTCTCGTCCGTCTTACAGATCGACCTCTTCAGAGGCTCCTGGCGTGGGCAGTCAGGGCATCTTGTCAAAGGCACGGGTCCATACTGCGGCCATGAAGAACGGGAGGTCGAAGAGAAACTAGACATCACCCGCCTGCCGGAGAAGGGCTGCCGGCGGCGGAGAAGAAGAACAATGGGGCGCGGGGAAAGAAAGCGGAAGCAATGGCACGGGCACGGGCGCGGGGCTGGCTCGGGCTCCCATTTTGCAACGGTCACCGGGTAAGCTGTGGGTCCGGCGCACTAACGAGGACGAGGTTGTGGGTCCCACGATGATGCTGGATAAGTGAAGACGTGTCCACTGCGGGGCACCAACGGCGGCCCCACTTGCCGGCACCAACCAACGTCAACTAAACGGGAATCCTCCGTCCGAGCTCCTTCTGCGGGTTTCAGACAAGGTCTTGGGGAAAACTGAGGAAAAACTAAGGGGTTGGGGAAAACTGAGCACAACTAAGGAGCCAGGGGCAGAAAAATAGAAATCCCTTCAATATATGGAAACCAATATAAGACTAGATAAATATTAAGAATTAAGAGGACTCTTCCTCCTAGATGGTCAGCAAAGTTGTTTCTTTATTTCGATTTGGCCTTTATTGCATATAAAATTTCAGCAATAATTGTTATATCATTGATTATAAAGAGAGACTCAGTCATGCACAAGAATGTATCCACAATTTGCAGGAACCTATGGAAGAAGAAATTGCTGAACCTGAAATCTCATTAGATGAAAAATAGGAGGAGGGTGATGAAACAAAGGAGGAAGAATGGATTATCTACCCATGCCTACCTTCTAATGAGAGTAACACTTTATCCCTTACACTATTTGATTGTTCCCATGCTTACCAAACAAGGATGAATGTTATGTTCCTGTGGAATCTCTTGAAATATTTAATATGATTAAAACTTGTGATAATAATTATGCTCCTGATATCTATGATAATCCATGATAAATCTTATGATAATCCTTTATTTGTGCCTAACTTCGAAATGCATGGTACTAAAGAGTTTTGTTTACAAAATGTTTATGATAAAGCTCTAGATGATGGTCCTATATTGGTTGATAATATTAGTTGTACTACTATTGAAAATGGGATTGGAGGGGTCTTGACTTTATCTTGGAGCCCCATACCTCTTGAGAATGATCAATCATCTTGTTATAAAATTGTTAAAAGTGGGTTTGAGTGTTTTAATCCCACTATTTTTGAGCTTGATAAAAATTATGTGTTTGTAGATCATGAAAAGGATGCTTTATGTGATAGTTATATTATTTAGTTTATTCATGATGCTACTGAAAATTATTATGAGAGAGGAAAATATGGTTGTACAAGTTTTCATGGTACTAAAACACCTTTCTATATGCTGAAAGTTTTAAAGTTACTCTTGTTTTATCTTCCTATGCTTGTCACTTTGTTCTTTGTGAATTTATTTGTGTACAAGATTCCTATTCATAAGACGTGGGTTAGATTTAAATGTGTTTTGAATTTTCTTCTTGATGATCATTTTGCTTCATTTTCTATTTTCATGAGAGCATCATGAAAACTATCAAGCCTAGCTAAAATGCATTAAAGAAAAGCGCTTATGGGAGACAACCCATTGTTTTATTTTTGTAATTTTTTTTGTTTAGTCTTGGAAGTTATTACCTCTGTAATAACCTCTTCTTATTTTTTTTATTTTGTTTTTGTGGCAAGAACATCCTCTAATAGAAAGAAAATGAGATTTGGGGAAGTTGCTGTCCTGAAACAGATTATGTGTTGTCACTAAAAAAATTAGTATTCCCAGCCATAACGTCGGATTGATCTGAATTTTTTTGAGCATATGCCCCGTTTTATTATCTAACTTTCATTAGTTTTGAACTTTTGGATTTGAGCAACAGAGGACTTTTGAAAAAAATCGATCTTTACATGATGTTCTGTTTTGACAGATTTCTGCCACCATTTGCATTTGCCTCTTAATATTTTTTTCTTTGAGTTCTTTTGAGAGAAAGAGCTTTTTAAGGAAGTTGCTACAGTAGCTAATGTTTTAATGGATATTTTACTTATATTAGAACTGTACCAAGTGGATTTGTTATTTTGATCGCACTAATGCTGCTAATGAAAATTGTGTGAAGTTTTGTATGAAGGAAGTTTTCAAGTGTAGGGAGAGAAGAATGATGTGATGATATGAAGGATGGACAAAAGCTCAATATTTGGAATGCCCATGTAAACGCAAGAAATATCCAAGAGGTACAAGCGTCAAAGCTTGGGGATGCCCAAGGCATCCCCTTCTTCATCAACAAAGTATCAGGTCATCTTTCAAGACGCTATATTTTTATTGCTTCATATGCTATGTGTTGTTCTTGGAGCATCTTTATTTTTGTTTTTTGTTTTCTTTTGTTTTTTTATAGCATATGATTGGATCCCAGCATATCTGTTTTGGAGAATGACACACTCCGTATTCATTGCATAGAACACTTTAGTTTTCACTCTTATTGTTCTACGAGTGTTCTCTTTCGCTAGTATTGCGTTTAGCTCTGATTTTCCACTCGTATTTTGTTCAGAGATTGTTAGTTTTCTTTAGTAAGGTATGATTAGATCTCTAGTTTTTATTGATTATTATCTATGAGAGTTGTTTAAATAAATTGATTGGTGTTTGAGACGAGTAAAATGTTTCATGCTTATAATGATGCAAAAGGAAACTTGTTTAGACTGTAGCTTAGACTTTAGAATGTTATGTTAGATGTTATTTTAATTATATGCTTAGTAGTTATTGTTGTAGCATGACTTGTCTCAAATAGCTGAGAGTGCTTAATGTGCCATTAAAAGAATCACGTGTTGTTTTCATCATATAAAAGCATAATATTGTGGTATTCTCCTTTGATGCTTTTATTGGGTTGACTTACCACATGCTTACACCATGTTATGACTACAAACCAGTCATCTAAATCCTCTATGATCATTTAGATTTTAACTTGTAATATCTCTTTATCCTTTGATTAATAATGTTTTGTCGCTATGCATGATTATGGCCATTTTTGCTTTCTTAGTTGGTCACTCCCAGTCTTTTGCTAGCCTTCACCTGTACTGAGTATGAGCTCTACTCGTGCATCCAACTACTAAAAAACCAAAGTTTCCAATTGTGTTCACCATACGTACCTATATGTGGTATTTCACCGCCACTCCAAAGTGAATTGCTTGTGTGCTACCTTTAAACCTTCAAAAATTATTACTTGTTTTATGTTCTTGTTTTAGCTCATGAGAAAGTGTTGAATGCTTTATTATCTCTTACATGTTTTGCTTCACACCATGACTAGCATGTATAATGTGCTAGTTCTTAACATTGCAAAAAGATCAAGGCAACTGGGTGTCCAGCCCACTGATGTCTACGGGAGCTTCTATTCTTGTAGACAGTGTTGGGCCTCCAAGAGCAGAGGTTTGTAGAACAGCAGCAAGTTTCCCTTAAGTGGATCACCCAAGGTTTATCGAACTCGGGGAGGAAGAGGTCAAAGATATCCCTCTCATGCAACCCTGCAACCACAAAGCAAGAAGTCTCTTGTGTCCCCAACACACCTAATAGGTGCACTAGTTCGGCGAAGAGATAGTGAAATACATGTGGTATGAATGAATATGAGCAGTAGTAACGACGCCGAGAAAATAGCTTGCTGGCGTGTAGTTGATGGTGGTAATATGGTAGCGATAGTAACTGCGATAAAACGATAAACAAGCGGCGATAGCGATATTTAGGAACAAGGCCTAGGGATTACACTTTCACTAGTGGACACTCTCAACATTGATCACATAACGAGAATAGATAAATGCATACTCTACACTCTCTTGTTGGATGATGAACACATTGCGTAGGATTACACGAACCCTCAATGCCGGAGTTAACAAGCTCCACAATTCAATGTTCATATTTAAATAACCTTAGAGTGCATGAAAGATCAACACGACTAAACCAAGTACTAACACAGCATGCACACTTGTCACCTTCACACTATGTAGGAGGAATAGATCACATCAATACTATCATAGCAATAGTTAACTTCACAATCTACAAGAGATCATGATCATAGCATACGCCAAGTACTAACACGGATGCACACACTTGTCACCATTACACCGTGCGGGAGGAATAAACTACTTTAATAACATCACTAGAGTAGCACATAGATAAATTGTGATACAAAACACATTGCAATCATAAAGAGATATAAATAAGCACTTCACTACGCCATTCATAACGGTGAATAAGTATTCGTGAAATATAGCCTAAGAGACCCACACGGTGCACACCATTGTCACCTTTACACACGTGGGACAAGGAGTCTCCGGAGATCACATAAGTAAAATTCACTTGACTAGCATAATGACATCTAGATTACAAGCATCATCATATGAATCTCAATCATGTAAGGCAGCTCATGAGATTATTGTATTGAAGCACATAGGAGAGAGATGAACCACATAGCTACCGAGTACAGCCCCGAGCCTCGATGGAGAACTACTCCCTCCTCATGGGAGACAGCGGCGTTGATGGAGATGGCGGTGGTGTCGATGGAGGAGCCTTCGGGGGCACTTCCCGCCCCGGCAGCGTGCGGAACAGAGACTCCTGTCCCCCAGATCTTGGCTTCGCGATGGCGGCGGCTCTGGAAGGTTTCTCGTACCGTGGCTTTTTTCGTATCGAGGTTTTAGGTCGAGGGGCTTCTTATAGGCGAAGAGGCGGCGACACCATAGGGTGGCGCGGGCCACCCCCAGGCCGCGCCGGCCTATGGTCCCGTGGGCCTGTGCCCCCTCTCTGGCGGTTCTCGGGTGTTCTGGATGCTTCCGGGCAAAATAGGATGCTTGGGTCTTGATTTCGTCCGATTCGAGAATATTTCCTTACTAGGATTTACGGAACCAAAAACAGCGAGAAAACGAGGAGCGGCCCTTCGGAATCTCGTCAATAGGTTAGTTCCGGAAAACGCATAAATATGACATATAATGTGCATAAAACATGTAGATATCATCAATAATGTGGCATGGAACACAAGAAATTATCGATACGTCGGAGACGTATCGGCATCCCCAAGCTTAGTTCTGCTCGTCCGAGCGAGGTAAACGATAAACAAAGATAATTTCTGGAGTGACATGCCATCATAAACTTGATCGTATTGTAAGTATATGTAATGAACGCAGCGATCAAAACAATGTAAATGACATGAGTAAACAAGCTGAATCATAAAGCAATGACTTTTCATGAATAGCACTTTCAAGACGAGGCATCAATAAGTCTTGCATAAGAGTTAACTCATAAAGCAATAATTTAAAGTATAGACATTGAAGCAACACAATGGAAGATTAAGTTTCAGCGGTTGCTTTCAACTTGTAACATGTATATCTCATGGATAATTGTCAATGCAAAGCAATATAACAAGTGCAATAAGCAAGTATGTAAGAATCAATGCACAGTTAATCACAAGTGTTTGCTTTTAAGATAGAGAGAAATGGGTAAACTGACTCAACATAAAAGTAAAAGAATGGCCCTTCGCAAGAGGAAGCATTGATTGCTATATTTGTGCTAGAGCTTTGGTTTTGAAAGCAAGAAACAATTTTATCAACGGTAGTAATAAAGCATATGTATCATGTAAATTATATCTTACAAGTTGCAAGCCTCATGCATAGTATACTAATAGTGCCCGCACCTTGTCCTAATTAGCTTGGACTACCGGATCATCGCAATACACATGTTTTAACCAAGTGTCACAATGGGGTACCTCCATGCCGCTTGTACAAAGGTCTAAGGAGAAAGCTCGCATTTTGGATTTCTCGCTTTTGATTATTCTCAACTTAGACATCCATACCGGGACAACATGGACAACGAGATAATGGACTCCTCTTTAATGCATAAGCATGTGGCAACAATTATTATTCTCATATGAGATTGAGGATATATGTCCAAAACTGAAACTTCCACCATGAATCATGGCTTTAGTTAGCGGCCCAATGTTCTTCTCTAACAATGTGCATGCTCCAACCATTAAGGTGGTAGATCTCTCTTACTTCAGACAAGACGGACATGCATAGCAACTCACATGATATTCAACAAAGAGTTGATGGCGTCCCCGGGAACATGGTTATCGCACAACAAGCAACTTAATAAGAGATAAAGTGCATAAGTACATATTCAATACCACAATAGTTTTTAAGCTATTTGTCCCATGAGCTATATATTGTAAAGGCGAATGATGGAAATTTTAAAGGTAGCACTCAAGCAATTTACTTTGGAATGGCGGAGAAATACCATGTAGTAGGTAGGTATGGTGGACACAAATGGCATAGTGGTTGGCTCAAGGATTTTGGATGCATGAGAAGTATTCCCTCTCGATACAAGGTTTAGGCTAGCAAGGTTATTTTGAAACAAACACAAGGATGAACGGTGCAGCAAAACTCACATAAAAGACATATTGTAAACATTATAAGACTCTACACCGTCTTCCTTGTTGTTCAAAACTCAATACTAGAAATTATCTAGACCTTAGAGAGACCAATTATGCAAACCAAATTTTAGCAAGCTCTATGTATTTCTTCATTAATGGGTACAAAGTATATGATGCAAGAGCTTAAACATGAGCACAAGAATTGCCAAGTATCAAGTTATTCAAGACATCATACCAGTTACTACATGTAGCATTTTCCGTTTCCAACCATATAACAATTAACGAAGCAGTTTCATCCTTCGCCATGAAAATTAAAAGCTAAGAACACATGTGTTCATACGAACCAGCGGAGCGTGTCTCTCTCCCACACAAGCATTTATTCAAACAAAAACAAAAACAAGAAACATACAGACGCTCCAAGTAAAGTACATAAGATGTGACCGAATAAAAATATAGTTTCAAGAGAAGGAACCTGATAATTTGTCGATGAAGAAGGGGATGCCTTGGGCATCCCAAGGCATCCCCAAGCTTAGACGCTTGAGTCTTCTTGAAATATCCAGGGGTGAACCACCGGGGCATCCCCAAGCTTAGAGCTTTCACTCTTCTTGATCATAGTATATCATCCTCCTCTCTTGACCCTTGAAAACTTCCTCCGCACCAAACTCGAAACAACTCATTAGAGGGTTAGTGCATAATAAAAATTAACATGTTCAGAGGTGACACAATCATTCTTAACACTTCTGGACATTGCATAAAGCTATTGGACATTAATGAATCAAAGAAATTCATCCAATATAGCAAAAGAGGCAATGCGAAATAAAAGGCAGAATCTGTCAAAACAGAACAGTCCGTAAAGATGGATTTTATCGAGGCACCAGACTTGCTCAAATGAAAATGCCCAAATTTAATGAAAGTTGCGTACGTATTCGAGGATCACTCACGTAAATTGGCTTAATTTTCTGAGTTACCAACGAGAGAATTAGACCCAGATTCGTGACAGACAAAGAAATACGTTTCTGCACGAGTAATCCAAATCTAGTATCAACCTTGCTATCAACGACTTTACTTGGCACAACAAAACACAAAACTAAGATAAGGAGAGGTTGCTACAGTAGTAAACAACTTCCAAGACACAAATATAAAACAAAGTACTGTAGCAAAATAACACATGGGTTATCTCCCAAGAAGTTCTTTCTTTTTAGCCATTAAGATGGGCTCGGCAGTTTTAATGATGCACTCGCAAGAAATAGTATTTGAAGCAAAAGAGAGCATCAAGAGGCAAATTCAAAACAAACTTAAGTCTAACATGCTTCCTATGCATAGGAATCTTGTAAATAAACAAGTTCATGAAGAGCAAAGTGACAAGCATAGGAAGATAAAACAAGTGTAGCTTCAAAAATTTCAGCACATAGAGAGGCGTTTTAGTAACATGAAAATTTCTACAACCATATTTTCCTCTCTCATAATAATTTTCAGTAGTATCATGAGCAAACTCAACAATATAACTATCACATAAAGCATTCTTATCATGAGTCTCATGCATAAAATTAGTACTACTCCCAACATAAGCATAGTTATTCTTATTAATTGTAGTAGGAGCAAATTCAACAAAGTAGCTATCATTATTATTCTCATCATCAAATATAGGAGGCATATTGTAATCATAATCAAATTTATCCTCCATAACAGGTGGTAGCAAAAGACTACTATCATTATAATCATCATAAATAGGAGGCAAAGTATCATCAAAGTAAATTTTCTCCTCAATGCTTGGGGGACTAAAAAGATCATGCTCATCAGAACCAGCTTCCCCAAGCTTAGAACTTTCTATATCATTAGCAACAATGGTATTCAAAGTATTCATGCTAATATGTTCCATGGGTTTTTTAATTTCTTTGCTGTCACGAATCTGGGTCTAATTCTCTGTCACGAAAATGCTACATGTAGTAACTGGTATGATGTCTTGAATAATTTGATACTTGGCAATTGTTGTGCTCATGTTTAAGCTCTTGCATCATATACTTTGCACCCATTAATGAAGAAACACCTAGAGCTTGCTAAATTTGGTTTGCATATTTGGTCTCTCTAAAGTCTAGATAATTTCTAGTATTGAGTTTTGAACAACAAGGAAGACGGTGTAGAGTCTTATAATGTTTACAATATGTCTTTTATGTGAGTTTTGCTGCACCGTTCATCCTTGTGTTTGTTTCAAAATAACCTTGCTAGCCTAAACCTTGTATCGAGAGGGAATACTTCTCATGCATCCAAAATCCTTGAGCCAACCACTATGCCATTTGTGTCCACCATACCTACCTACTACATGGTATTTCTCCGCCATTCCAAAGTAAATTGCTTGAGTGCTACCTTTAAAATTTCCATTCTTTACCTTTGCAATATATAGCTCATGGGACAAATAGCCTAAAAACTATTATGGTATTGAATATGTACTTATGCACTTTATCTCTTATTAAGTTGCTTGTTGTGCGATAACCATGTTCCTGGGGACGCCATCAACTACTCTTTGTGGAATATCATGTGAGTTGCTATGCATGTCCGTCTTGTCTGAAGTAAGAGAGATCTACCACTTTAATGGTTAGAGTATGCATATTGTTAGAGAAGAACATTGGGCCGCTAACTAAAGCCATGAATCATGGTGGAAGTTTCAGTTTTGGACATATATCCTCAATCTCATATGAGAACACTAATTGTTGCTACATGCTTATGCATTAAAGAGGAGTCCATTATCTCGTTGTCCATGTTGTCCCGGTATGGATGTCTAAGTTGAGAATAATCAAAAGCGAGAAATCCAAAATGCGAGCTTTCTCCTTAGACCTTTGTACGGGCGGCATGGAGGTACCCCATTGTGACACTTGGTTAAAACATGTGTATTGCGATGATCCGGTAGTCCAAGCTAATTAGGACAAGGTGCGGGCACTATTAGTATACTATGCATGAGGCTTGCAACTTGTAAGATATAATTTTCATAACTCATATGCTTTATTACTACCGTTGACAAAATTGTTTCATGTTTTCAAAATAAAAGCTCTAGCACAAATATAGCAATCGATGCTTTCCTCTTTGAAGGACCATTCTTTTTACTTTTATGTTGAGTCGGTTCACCTATCTCTCTCCACCTCAAGAAGCAAACACTTGTGTGAGCTGTGCATTGATTCCTACATACTTGCATATTGCACTTGTTATATTACTCTATGTTGACAATTATCCATGAGATATACATGTTATAAGTTGAAAGCAACCGCTGAAACTTAATCTTCTTTTGTGTTGCTTCAATACCTTTACTTTGATTTATTGCTTTATGAGTTAACTCTTATGCAAGACTTATTGATGCTTGTCTTGAAGTGCTATTCATGAAAAGTCTTTGCTTTATGATTCATTTGTTTACTCATGTCATTACCATTGTTTTGATCGCTGCATTCATTACATATGTTTACAATAGTATGATCAAGGTTATGATGGCATGTCACTCCGAAATTATCTTTGTTATCGTTTACTCGCTCGGGACGAGCAGGAACTAAGCTTGGGGATGCTGATACGTCTCCGACGTATCGATAATTTCTTATGTTCCATGCCACATTATTGATGATATCTACATGTTTTATGCATAGTTTATGTCATATTTATGCGTTTTCCGGAACTAACCTATTGACGAGATGCCGAAGGGCCAGTTCCTGTTTTCTGCTGTTTTTGGTTCCAGAAATCCTAGTAAGGAAATATTCTCGGAATCGGACGAAATCAAGGCCCGGCATCCTATTTTTCCACGAAGCTTCCAGAACACCCGAGAGTCGCCAGAGGGGGGCCACTGGGCCCCCAGATGACAGGGCAGCGCGGCCTAGGGGGGGGGGGGCACGCCCCCCTAGTGTGTCACCGCCTCGTCGCCTCTCCGACTCCGCCTCTTTGCCTATAAAAAGGTCCCTGACCTAAAACTTCGAGACGGAAAAAGCCACGGTACGAGAAACCTTCCAGAGCCGCCGCCCTCGCGAAGCCAAGATCTGGGGGACAGGAGTCTCTGTTCCGGCACGCCGCCGGGACGGGGAAGTGCCCCCGGAAGGCTCCTCCATCGACACCACCGCCATCTTCATCAACGCTGCTGTCTCCCATGAGGAGGGAGTAGTTCTCCATCGAGGCTCGGGGCTGTACCGGTAGCTATGTGGTTCATCTCTCTCATATGTACTTCAATACAATAATCTCATGAGCTGCCTTACATGATTGAGATTCATATGATGATGCTTGTAATCTAGATGTCATTATGCTAGTCAAGTGGGTTTTACTTATGTGATCTCCGGAGACTCCTTGTCCCACGTGTGTAAAGGTGACGAGTGTGTGCACCGTGTGGGTCTCTTAGGCTATATTTCACAGAATACTTATTCACTCGTTATGAATGGCATAGTGAAGTGCTTATTTATATCTCTTTATGATTGCAATGTGTTTTGTATCACAATTTATCTGTGTGCTACTCTAGTGATGTTATTAAAGTAGTTTATTCCCCCTGCACGGTGTAATGGTGACAGTGTGTGCATCGTGTAGTACTTGGCGTAGGCTATGATTGTGATCTCTTGTAGACACAAGAGACTTCTTGCTTTGTGGTTGCAGGGTAGCATGAGAGGGATATCTTTGACCTCTTCCTCCCTGAGATCGATAAACCTTGGGTGATCCACTTAAGGGAAACTTGTTGCTGTTCTACAAACCTCTGCTCTTGGAGGCCCAACACTGTCTACAAGAATAGAAGCACCCGTAGACATCAGCAGCTCATATGGAAATTGTATGTTGTTCATGTGATCTACATTGGAAATCAAAGTGTTGACCACAACAGAATTCACAAGACCTTTCATAATATCCAAGCAACTCACTAGCAGCTTTATTTAGAAGTCTCAAGAAACTTTTTAGTCTTTTCCCTTCACATGACTCTCTATATTTCATAAATGTCATAGCATTTTCATATTCCTCTTTCAAAGTGATTTTTTTATCTTGACTAGTAGACATACCATGAATATTTTTGATATTTCCCATATTTCATTTTTATGGTTTTTTCAATTTTTAAGAAAGAGAAATAACAAGAAAAAACTAAAAACAAGACAAATAATATACGATGCAAAATCTAAAAGAGATGGGAGAGCTCACAGTGATGTTACCTCCCCAAGCTTGGGTGAGAAACGACGCCAAAAAATCTCTTGCGGTGCTTAGAGCTTCTTGCGCAACAACCACTATGATGTAACTCTTCTCAGTTCCCCAGTAAAGGCGCCAGAAAATGCTCTTGATGACGGCTATTAGCAACGCCAAAAATATCTTGGTATGTTGGGACTCGAAGTGCAGAGTGTTCTATCAAGGAAGTATCTTCCCCACAAGTGTGACTCGAGGATTTATATCAAACTCTCGGAGAACTGGATGAAAAAGTATTCTCTTCTCTCTTCTTCAAGCAATCCTGCAAGTAAGTAAATACCTTGTGTCCCAACTCCACAGTGTGGTTGTCAAGCACAAGGTTTCGTGTAAGTAAATAACACAAGTAGTAATAAAACAAGTATTAAACTAAACTAAATAAAGCAACTAAGTAAAAATTGTAACGAGATTGATTGTTTTTGGTGTTTTGGATAGAAAAAGTAAATATTTTTGTATTTTCGGAATAAAATAGTGCAACAAATAGAAAACAATGTAAATGCAATATAAATGTGTTTCTTATGATAAAAAGTAGACCGGGATTCATGGGTTCACTTGACTATTCTCTCGTAAAGTTGTGGTGGAGAAAAAGCAATTCATCAATGAGTTATGAAGGTACAAATAATATTATATGTAAGATCATAATTAATATGGGCATCACGACCTAACATAGAGATGATGCAATACACCTCTCTTATGCTCCTCAAGAAATAAAGTTCATCAATCTTGTATTAAAAATTAACAGAGCATAGCAATAAGTACTTTGACATGAAGTTTGAACATCAAATATGCTACCTTGAACAAACAAGATCATCTTTATTGTCACATGATAAACATATCACATGCATTCACTTGATCCTTAGTGATGTAGCAAAATAAAGACAAAACCAAAATAGCTCTTGAACATATTTTCACTATCCAATCACTAAAACCTGGCTACTCCGTCTAACACACACATCACCCCACACATGCTCTTGCATAGATGTTGGATCAGAACATAAACTTGAGAACGAGGTACATAATATGCATCTATCAATATATCTCACACATATAATAAGGTCAGATCTCATATAAAAATATCATAGAAAAATGATCCACCACATAGGTATTACAAATATGGCCATAATCATGATAGGTAGCTCATATGACACTAAGTACTATGAAGAACATGAGGGAAATAGATCAAGCTACTGCCACAGACCCGTAGTTCGGAGGTGGACTACTCCCTCTTGGTCATGGTGATCATGATGAAGATGTTGGAGATGGTGGAGATCCCTCTAGCGGTGATCCCATCGGAGTTTCCCCCTCCAATCTTCTCTGCAGCAGCCTCCGTTTTAGTGTTTCTGTCTTTCTGCGGTGCTCTCCTCCCGAGAAATCTTCGGGGTCATATATATAGTCCTTTTTAGGGTAAAATACATCGGTGGGCGGACGATCGAGGGGCGAACGAAGGTGGGTGGTGCGAACAGCTTCTTGGGCCACGCCACCTATGCTCGTTCGGCCCTCGGGCCTCTCCAGGTGTGCTCCAAAAGTCCATTGTGTTCCTCCCGGTGAAAAAATGATGCTCCAAAAATCCTAGCATAATTTGACTCCGTATAGGTCTCTGAAAGTGAAAAATACGCGAAACATGGTTTTCCTGTTCTGCAGGGTTACAACCAAATAAAGGGGATCATTGGTAAATCCCCATAAATCAATGTAAAACATGGTATTATCATCATATATGTTGCAAATATGTGGAAATTCAATATGATAAAGGACAAAGTTCATGTATGCATTTACATGCATCAGCGACCACCTCTCTTTTCGCCATCGATCGTTCGATTCGCTTCAATCTTGCGCCAACCAAGTTCGGAGAAAGATGAACAGATGACGAACTTCGTTGATGTACAAAATGGCAAGCTCTAAGTTGATGAGACCAATGCCCGGTCAACAACTAATGGAGTTGAGCTTAAGGAAAAGAAAGTTGAGCCCAATGCACTTGCACCGTCAAAGGAATTTAAGTTCAAGCAAAAGAAAGTAAAGCTCAAACTACTCACCGAGGAGAAGTAGATCATGATGACCGACTTGAGCATCATGAACTCGGTTAGAAGGGCTTGGTTCAAGAAGAAGCAAAAGATGATCAGATATCTCAACAAGTGATCCCACTCCATATTTATGTAATTTTGTGTGTTTGTTCATGAAACTGCATGTAATTTGAGATCATTTTGGTACTTTGGTGTATGCGGATGCATATCAGTATTTTGTGATAATTTATTTGCTACTATTTTCATTTATTTCCTATAATTTTCATTGAATCGTTGCGTTAATTGAGGAAACTGAAAAAATGGCTAGCCTAGAACCCACTTGGGCTGACGGTGGGGGTCGGTGCTGACGTGGGTGTTATGCTCCGCCTAGAGCGAACACATGTCTCTAGTCTGTCCATGCCGCATCTCAAATGGCCAGCCTGGAACCAACTGGGTGTTGGCGTGGGGTGTGCCGACTCGTTGTATTAATGTACTACCATTTAGCGATAATTATTCGCCATCATATTTCATTTATTTTCTATAATTATCATTGAATCATTGTGTAAGTCGAGGAAAATGAAAAAAGGCCAGCCTGTAACCACTAGGCGCTGCCGGTTGGTGTCGATGCCGGCGTGGATGTCATGCTCTTGCCCTTAGTCTGTACTCCCTCCATCTCAAAGCATAAGGCGTAAATTATCTGGCTTGTTTATTAAGGAGAATCCATCGATAGCAAAACTTTCCAATCTTACGTACCCCTAATAAATTATGTGATTTGTCGTCGATGAGCTATTTCGTCGTATATCTCTCCTGCACGCAGAATGATAACCGTCCTTTCTTCTCCGCATGCATTTGCATGACCAATAGATGCGCCTCATTAATTGCTAGCTTCCTAAATCTTTGGGTAATCTCGCGCATACGTTGTGGAAGAGCAATGAAGGCCGCACAAATAAAGTCTCTCCTGCGATAATTTAGGTGAAGTTAAATGGTTGAGAGGGGTAATTTTGGAAGGATATGGGTAAACAAGACCCCGCGTCTTATTCTATGATGAAAATTTTGAAAAATATATATACGCACTATGCTTTGAGATGGAGGGAGTAGTATGTAGTACGTGCACTGCACCCTGGCCGTGACGAGAAAAAGAAACGACCCGCCGAAGACCAGCCCTGAGCACGGCCTATCCGTATTTTTTACTACCATCATCGAAAAATTTACTGCAGTTCGGCGACGCTCCGTAAAACCGGAGCCACTCTCCCACGACCCGTGATCAATGTGCAGTCCATTCAAGCATTCACGGCACCGGTCTCTTTACCTTCCCCGTAAAAAGGGGCCCGACTCCCAACCCCAATAGCCCCAGACTCTATAGCTGTGCAGCATCATCTCCCTCCGCAGAAGCAAAAGATTTTTCTGCGCAGTAGTATTTACCTTCCATTCATTGATCACTCTCGCCTCTCGCCTATCTCCACACAGCACAGCCGCCGCCGCAGCAGCAGCCGCCGCCGCCGCCGCCTTGACTCGAAGCGACTCCTCCACGAGACGAAGACCACCCCACCTCCTCCTCTCCTCCTCGCAAATGCCGCCTGCTTTCTCCGGTGTTCGCGCGTGAACGACGGCTAGGGCACGAGGCAAGGCGGCGACATGGGGGACGAGATGGATTTGGGTGACATAGTGCTCTCCTGGTCGATCCAGCAGATCGCCGACGACGACCTCTACAGGGGGAAGGTGCGTGACCCATCCCTCGGCCCGCGCCGCTAGTTCCGGAATGATGGTTTCTGCGGCCGCGGGCGGCGGTTGTTTTTTTTCTTTTATTTTTTCGAATCTATGCGTGCGTACGGACCCCCGAACTGGCCAAGTGCACGTGGGCTAGGTTTCTAGTTGGGCTTATATCTGGTGATTGATCGATTGATTAGTCGCTCGTAGTGCACTCTCTACTCGTGTGTAGTCGGGGTTGGTCATTTGGGTGCACGTGACAGTTCAGTTGGCATGGCTGGACAATCTGATCCAGCAATCGTTGCACTTGGTGTTTCAGTGGTACCATGCTGCTGTTGCTCGTTGGTGCCATTTGTCACCCATTCATAGATGTATATTGCAGTATTGTTTTTTAGAACTATATATGCCGTCTATTTATCCTTGCTCGATATTGCAGTAGATGAAATTGACTTCAAGCATTAGTTTTGTTCAAAGGTGCCAGAATTAGCTGCATGCCATTTGCTCAAGCAATCATTAAACAATCTTTTTCTAGCTATAATCATATTTTCATATATAACGTTTTTGTGCAGGTTGAGACTATTCCCTGCAACTTCAAGTCTGTTGATCACTATCTCCGGGCGTTTCGCACGCCTCTGATTGAAGAAACAAGGTCTGATCTGTCCTCATGCCTTGAACTCATCAATGAAGCACCCTCGTCGAAAATACTCTCGATGGAGGGGGCAGGAAAGACAGGATTATACTACATGGATGTGGACTTTTGGGACAATGGGGCTGGTTTTTCTGCTGAAGCATATACCGCAAGGAATGGTGATATATTTATCCTGTCTAGCTTGAGACCTGGAGCTGTGGAGGACTTGAACCGCTATGGTGTGACATATTGCTTGGCAATGGTTACTGAGGTTTCTTTGGATGATGAATACCAGAAGGGCTTCAGAGTTAAAGTTACAAAGGATATTGGTTCCGAAGAAGACTTGAGTAAACTCACACATGCAATATTTCTCAATAATATCATGACAAACAAAAGGATATGGCAAGCACTTTCCTATGACACAGACATGGGCAACAATTTCACAGTAATCAAATCGCTTTTAGCTCCCCAAAATTTGGTAATATAACCTTGATAGTTGCATTTTAGTTTTAATTGCTCTTTTCATTGCCAGTAGTAACTGGCCTCTTAACTTTTGTTGAGCTCCTCTTTGTTGGGTCTGTTACAGGGTGAAGATGCATGTGGCATCTGTGTTAAACAGGATGGGGGCTGTCTTCCTTCTTTGGCAGAGCAATTACTATCGATTGAACTTAATCAATCTCAAGTCGATGCTATCGAGTATGTGATCTCAGCTGTACAATGTAGCCATACAAACCTCATGAAGCTTATATGGGGTCCACCAGGTACTGGGAAGACCAAGACTGTTAGCGCTTTGCTGTGGGCTTTGGCATGTGTGAAATGCAGAACTCTTACTTGTGCTCCCACTAATGTTGCTGTCATTGGAGTTTGCACTCGTTTCCTTCAAAACTTGAAGGATTTCAGCGAACACATTGATGAAAATGGGCTACCCTTTTCTCTTGGAGATGTCTTGCTATTTGGGAACAAGTATAACATGGACATCACTGAGGATCTCCAGGATGTTTTCTTGGATTTTCGTGTGGACGAACTTGTTGAGTGCTTTTCATCATTGTCTGGATGGAAGTACAGAATAGCTTCGATGGTATCCTTTTTTGACGACTGTGCTTCACTGTATGATATGCTTCTCGAGGATGATGAAACAAGTGAACCTGTGTGCTTTCTGGACTTCGTGAAGAAACAATTTGATGTGACAGCAGTAGCTCTTAAGAGATGCATGGTGAATTTGTGTATTCACCTCCCTCGAAGTAAATTTTCTCATGATAGTGTCATAAATCTATCTAAATTGCTTAATATGCTGGAAATTTTTGGTGCCCTTCTGTGCAACGTAAACTTGACAGATGAGGGCTTGAAAAGGGTCCTTGGTTGTCTGTCAACTGAAAACTCTGTTTGTCCACAGTCTTCTACTGAGAAGGAACTGGATGGTGCAAGGTCTGCATGCCTTAAATTGCTTAAAGATCTGCAACAATCGCTTGATTTACCCACTGGAAAAGACAATAACTGGGTCCAGCGCTACTGCATACGTAATGCTACACTTCTTTTCTGTACTACCTCTAGCTCTTATCGGTTGCATCACATGGAGATTGCACCCCTCGATGTCTTAATTGTTGATGAGGCTGCTCAAGTGCGGGAGTGTGAGTTGGTGATTCCGCTACGTCTTCATTGGTTGAAGCATGTTGTTTTGGTTGGAGATGACTGTCAGCTGAGTGCAATGGTTAAAAGTCAAGTAAGTTTCACCTTACATTTTTTTATACTCCATGGTGTCATACTGTCATTCCATAGTTATAGGTGCATTGGTCTACAACATCAACTTGTGATAGAAACTTGTTACAGCAATTTTTTAGCCATTGTCGCATTTGTCCACAACAATGGTAACTATGCACATGCAACACACTATTAAAATATAAGCCCACCCATCTCCATCAGTTCGGATTTTTGGCTGAACTGCCTGATGCGTGCAATTCGATATGGTATTGATGCAGTTCCATATGCACTTCATGTCTACATAATTTATTTATTTTTAAATACAACTTTACCATACATTTTTTTTGCCGTTGTAAAGTCTATGGAGAAAACAATAAGGCAAACATCAAAATTATCCAAACTTGGAGATGTCAACACAAATGATATTTTTTAAATCCGATGGAAAACCCCGACCCATAAACAGTTCAAATGGTTAAAAAAGAAATACAAGAGTGGAAGCATATATCAGTCCAATCTTCTAAGAGTAAGAATCATTCATGGGAAGGACGGGAAGCGCATTTGGCATTGTTGGATTGATGTGGTTTGACGTTTGGCATT
>NC_061514.1:57438053-57473328 GCF_022539505.1 Lolium rigidum | reverse complement strand
GACATGTTCTTTCAGTTGTTACAAGGGATAACTTGTTACAAATCCATTATTCAGTTACATGTACTTGTAGTTGTTTTCATAGTTAGCGTGTGCATTCACCGAAATTACCAACTATATTGGAATGCTAAAGAAAGTTGATAATTGTTAGAGGGGTGACAAATAATCCCAATAATTTATTCACCGAAATCCTCCAAATATGCCAAAACTATATCCCCTAAAAGAAAAGGAAAGCGAAAGATAGTTGATAATTGTTAGAGGGGTGACAATAATGCATTCACCGAAATCCGCAAATATGTATGCCTCATGTTTATACCAAAATTATACCACTTTTGGGCCATTTCAAATTACCAAAACTATATGCCAAAACTATATCCCCTAAAAGAAAAGGAAAGCGAAAGATAGTTGATAATTGTTAGAGGGGTGACAATAATGCATTTACCGAAATCCGCAAATATGTATGCCTCATGTTTATACCAAAATTATGCCACTTTTGGGCCGTTTCAAATTACCAAAACTATATGCCAAATCTATATCCCCTAAAAAAAAAGGAAAACGAAAGATAGTTGATAATTGTTAGAGGGGTGACAATAATGCATTCACCGAAATCCGCAAATATGTATGCCTCATGTTTATACGAAAATTATACCACTTTTGGGCCGTTTCAAATTACCAAAACTATATGCCAAAACTATATCCCCTAAAAAAAGGAAAACGAAAGATAGTTGATAATTGTTAGAGGGGTGACAATAACGCATTTACCGAAATCCGCAAATATGTATGCCTCATGTTTGTACCAATATTATGCCACTTTTGGGCCGTTTCAAATTACCAAAACTATATCCCAAACTATATCCCCTAAAAGAAAAGGAAAGCGAAAGATAGTTGATAATTGTTAGAGGGGTGACAATAATGCATCCACCGACAGAGAGAGAGAGGGGTGGCCACGAAGAGAGAGAGAGGTGTGGCCACGAAGAGACGGGGAGGGGTATACTGCCCGTTAGATCTGTTGATCAACGGTTCGTGGAGTCGATCCGTGTGACAACGACTCAACCAATCAGGATAAGTTTGGGCTTCTGAGAGAATTTGTGACAGAACTTGAGGTCAAAACTGAGTAGTACTAACAATCCAAGGGCACATAAATAGTAAATAGACTAAGGGATTCAAACAAAAAGAATTACAAAATGAAAAATGCGTGTTTTGTACAATATAATTCATATTGGGCTACATCAAATTATTTGCAATTCAAATATACATGTGTGTGACAATTATGGTATCATTTAGACAAACTATGTTTTTGGGGAAGATGTTTTGCAAAGGGGTTTGAGTGGAAAACCATGCATCTTCATAGCTACACTAGTGATTCTGAGAAGTGGCAATTTGGGGTAAAACTTGATTTATATATGTTTGTTAAGGTTTTCTAGGTGGCAGTTTGCGTAGGAAGACTCCATGAGTAGGTGCCACTATGTTTTTATTTTTTTGGATTTTTTTGAAATGACTCAATTAGATATGTTAATCTCATTTGTTGACTCTCTGTTGACCAGCTACTTGAGGGTCAAACTGAGTATATTGCACTTGCCAGTCTAAGTACTCGAGGGGAAAACTGAGTATAGATAAAATTTCTGTATAAGGCCAAAGGTTATAACTGAGTACACCAAACATCCCAGGGTTAGACTCGTGTCGCGGTGCACGCTGCAGCCGTGCATAGTGGACGCGTGTTGCGGTACACGCCACCTTCGTCTTTATAGAGCCCCTCTTTCTCTCCCTCGACGCACGTTCTCACTGCAACCGCCTCTCCTGTCCCATCATCTTCTCCACAACCGAAGAAAAAACCCCGAAGAAAACCGCCGGCGATGGACAAGAATGAGATGCCCAGTGCCGACGCATCGGCCGCCGGCGCATCGGCCGCTGCCCCCGTCCAGGCCCCTGTCTCTGCTTCCAACGTAGCAGCCGGCGCATCAGCCGCCGGCGCATCGGCCGCTGCCCCCGTCCAGGCCCCTTTCGCTGCTTCCAACGTAGCAGCCGGCGCATCGGCCGCCGCCACCGACCAGGCCCCCGTCCAGGCCCCCATCGCTTGGGACCCGTACGAACCAGTGCCGTACGTCGCGCCGGAGAACCCCTACGTCACCAGCATCGTCGACGACGAGCCGGAGGTAACCCTTTGCTCCCTTGTTCTTATCCCATTTCAATCCTTTTGTGTTAGATCTAGCGTTATTAGGGTTCGTCTGTTCCTAGTTCAATCCATTTGTGTTAGATCTTGCGTTATTAGGGTGCGTGTGTTCCTAGTTCAATCCTTTTGTGTTAGATCTTGCGTTATTAGTGCTTGTGATTTGCTTTTGTTTAAGATTTGTGCCGATGATGATGAATATTTGGGCACAAATTGATTCAGGGTTTGGTCGATAAACAATTGGTGTGTACAAATTTGTTGTGCATGATCTTTGGTTTACCGACTCAAATCCTGGATATAAGTGTGTCCAATGTAACTGAGGCTACCTCTTTTTTTCGAGCCCATATTATCATGCATGATCTTTGTTCACTCTCTGTTCCATCATCGTTGCAATTGACTCCGTGTTTTTTGCATGATCTTTGGTGCTACGTGACAGGTGCAGAGCAGCGACGTCGACAGCGACGTCGAGTCCTTCCACACCAAGACTCGTCACGTCCTCAGGAGGCTGCAGTCCGGCCATTACGATGGCCCCTTTGCTCGAGGCATTTACAAGTGCTCCTTCTGCAACAGGAAGCTCCGCGCCACCGACTTCAACTGCCTGGTGAACCATGCTAAATTCATTGGCAGATGCGGCGCTAGAGTTGGAAGGACGGTGAACGAGCATGCGTTCATGGCCAAACACAAAGCACTTGGGATTCACCTGCGCAGCCTCCAGGCGAGTCACAGGCGCAACCTGGAGGCGTTGAACATGCCTACTCGCACTCTTCGTATGTGACTCGCTCTATCCGTAGAGCAGCTTAAATTCATGTAAAATGTAGCTTATGTTGTAGGGTTCTATCGGTACTACTGTTGGATCTGTCGTGAATATATCTATGCTATGTTGGCTGATGTATGCAGCTTATCCTATATTTTTCTGGATTTGTGCTCTAGATTTCCTACCTGATTGGGTAAAAACGAAGGCATAAAGAAATGAATGGCGTTAAAAAACAGAAGGAGAAGCTGCTCTAGATTTGCTACCAATTTGGGCTATCAAATATGAATGAGATCCTGCGAGAGAGAGGAAAAAGGTACATTGAAAACTGCTAATCTGGGCGAAAGAGACAGAAACCACTCGTGCCCACGCCCCGGACCCACACGGCTCCACACGCTACGGCTCCACACGCTACAGCCACACAAACATGGTCTCGTCCTGTCCCACGCGGTTCCTTCCTACCAGCCCCACACGACGCGGCCCCACAAACGACACGACCCCACTCGTCAGCACGGAACGGCCAACTTAACAGATTCCTTCCGTCCGAGCTCCTTCTGCGGGTTTCAGACAAGGTTTTGGGGAAAACTGAGGAAAAACTAAGGAGCTGGGGAAAAAACTGAGCACAACTAAGGACCCGAGGGCACGAAAATAGAAATCCCTATATTGAAATAGAAACATAAAAGAGAAGATAGAGGATATGCTCATTACTTAACAAAAAAGGATATGGAAATAACTATAGCAAAAGTAAAAAAAGGAGCGTGAGAGCCAAATGAATCGAGCTTTGGATGAATCGATCTATTATCGGGAAATTTTATTGGGAATAACAAGGGCTTCCCTGAATACCGAAAGTTTCATATCTGAAGCAAGTTTTCAAGAAACTGCTCGAGTTTTAGCAAAAGCTGCCCTACGAGGTCTAGAAGAGACCACATCTTTAAGGTTATTGCAAGCAACGCGGATTTTATAATTTTCAGACATGAAGGGTTCTATTTCAGAATCTCCCATAAATGAAATAAATTGTTCCAAGATAAATATAGTTATTCCAATGATAGTTCACAATTAAAACTTCTTTACTAAAGCCACATTGGAATTTAAGATGTTTAGTATCCTGTTCGGAGCAACAATTTATATCATGGCGTTTAAGCGAAACTTCAGCAATTTGATTCAACTGTTTTAACACGCCTCTCATTACTTTACCCTTATATGATTCTCTATACTTTATAAATAGTTCCATAGAGGTTCTAGCATGTTCTTCCATAACAACAATTTTTTTAGGTTTTCGGTTTTTCAATTTTTTATGGATTTTCGGGTATATAAGAAAAATAAAACAAGACAAAAATAAACTAGACTAAAGTAAACAAAACACAACTAAATAGAAATAAACTAAGCACACATAAACTAGACAAGACAAAATAAAATAAAAATAGAGAGACAAGTAAAGTGTACTCCCCAGGTGAACTTATGAGTAGAGCTATGCCCCCGACAATGGCGCCAGAAAATAGTCTTGCTGACTAACAAGTATAGGGATCACAACAATTTTTGAGGGAAGTAAAACCTAAATTTATTGATTCGACACAAGGGGAAAGAAAGAATACTTATAAGCCTTAACAGAGTTGTCAATTCAGCTGCACCTAAAAAAGCACTAGTAAGAGGGGTGATGTGAAATAAACACTAATATGAGAGCAAGGCAGAGGCAACCTAACACATACGTGATCATTTGGCTGGTAGAGCTCCGACATAATTTGCATAAAGTCAGTTTTCTCCTACCATTTATCAAATCATTTTCTTTCATACTAATTAAGCGGTACCATTGATAGAAATCAATGAACCTGGAAACTACCGGTAAACCCCGGTGAATCTTCCTATCCATGATCAACTTGGTTTGGGCGAATCTACCCCTGTAGACACAGACCATAGAAATGGCACGGGACCTACTAGCCGAGAGTTGCTTACACCAATTGTTATTTTCCTGTTCACCCGTCAAGTTTTATTTAAGAAGTTGGGATGATGAGACTTTCGAACAAGATCTTTGTCAGTTCGCTCAAATTATCCTTAACCGGGGACACGGCTAAGTACTTAGTTTTAACACTTTGCAGAGGTTGTACAAATTTACCCACATGACCAAGTCTGTTCTTCTTCCATGATGCACATTTTGCTCAAATGGACAGATGTTGACTAGGACGAGACTTTTCTGAAGTAATCCCCCAGACCTTTCTCTACGGACCCGTACCAACCTACAATCTCCTACATCATCTGTCACGTAGGATCCGGGTTCTCACAACATACTCTGTCAAGTCAGAGCCCATATAACATGTGGTTGTACGGTAAGCTAATGAGCAAGGTTGTATAATATCTCTTTGTTCCTAGGTGGCCGTCCACAAGTGTGATACACCTAGAGGTTCAGAGGTTCGACGACATGACCCCAGGAAACCACTCAACATAACCCATGCAATGCCACTTTCCACCCAGGTAGTTCATTGAATTTAGTTGTTTTTTCATAACCACTATTAAAACATTTTCAAAGCATAGCTAAGCATCAACTAAATTAAATGGCGACAAAAATATAGTCAGGTGGAAGTAGCTAACTACTGGGATTACAAAAGCAAAGCATATGCCCTAGACATACTACAAAAATTTCAACGGTGCGTAAATAAAAATCTAGGATATTTGTTAGGGTGTGTCACTTGCTTTTTTGGTAGTCGAAGAGTGTTATCTTTTCTTTCAACAAAACACGTCTCTCTCCATATGAACTATAAGATAAAAATAGCACAACATAAACACACATTTCAACAACAATAAAATCAAGCAAGACAAACAACAAGTTGTTATTCATTTTTATTTTAGTCCTTGGATAAGGAAGATATGACATGAGGCATGACGTTGAAAGATATGGATTTGGGAGATTGAATTGGAATGGATAAAGTCAACTACTTATATGGCTCATCTAAGATATATGAGAAAGAATTGATAGGCTACAAAAAGATGGGGGATATGTATGATCTTGGAATATGAAAAGAATGTAGGAATAATTTTGGTAGATGGGTATGGTCATAACGAATCATTTTGGAAAAAGGAACAATGTTGAAAATATTTATAGGATTAAACCTATGATGAAAATACTCAAAATCACATATTTTGAAAAAGTTCAAAAGTCATGTTTTATTATTCCAATATGTTGTTAGTATTTTTATGAGTTCAAGGGTATAACTTTTGCACGATTTGGATAGACCGATCAAAAGATATTAATTTTACAAGATTAAACATTTCGCGGTTAGATTTTAATAACGTCCGAAAAGTCGTCGGGACAAGTTGCTCGGATAGAAAAACTTTCTTCATGAAAGTTGTAGAGAATCTAATTTCAAACTCATCAACAGAGAAATCATCTAAAACGGAGATTTATATCTAAAGATGTGGAATTTTAAAGTTAGACATGAGATATGAGCTAACACACACGAACTCGATCGATCGGTATGTGAGGCTGACCCGTTCAGTTTATCGAGCTAACATGCACCATCAGATTTGGATCTAAATCTACCTATATAATCTAGATAATACACTTCAGCCTTGGAATCTTGATCGTGTCATATAAGAAGATACCAGTAGCAGCGCTCACCTACGAAGATAAACAGATCGTTGGAACTGCTTCGTGCGACCACGGTGGCTCATGAAATCGAAGAAGTTATCGCCTGAAAGGAATGGTAGAAGTGCAGCTCGTCAAATAGGAGATGAGGATTCTTCAGAATGTCCCGGCGTAGATCCTGTCCGCAACGAGTTAGATGGAGCGATGGCGGACGTCGCCGTGTGCGTTGTTTAGCTGTAAAAACGCAGAAGTGTCGAATCAAGGACGTGGCTACGTATGTCAGCAAACGAATGGAAGAAAGATACGGACTTGGTACTGCTTGTACCTATGGTATTCGTCAACAGCATCATGGCGGCCGGCAAGCGGAGGGAACGATGGCTGCGTGTCAAACATCGACGAGAGACCGCACCACGATGTCCTGGAGGTAGGTGGAGGCGAGGAGAGTGTCCGGGTTCAGGGAATCAACAAGATGATCACCGAGGGTGTCGAAATCTAGTGATGAACTCAAAATTGGGCTTGTATTTGCTTGATGTGTATGGTTTGTACAGAGCTCTTCTCAGGAATATTTGAGAACGAAAGTGAAGGAGGAAAGAATGGTACACACGATGGACGTCTCGGTTTTCGTTATTATGGACTGAGGAGGGAGATCGGGAGACGTATGCCAACCATCGGCATTCAGGGCACTGATTTGGTCTGGGTGATTAAGGCAATAAAGAGGAGAAGTAATTGTAGTAAATTTCGTATTGAACTCGGAAAGAAACAGTCACAGAGTTGATTAGAAATTGAAGAGGGGGAGGTTGCTGCCATGGGTGAAACGTTCACGTAGTCTGTACGTGACCTTGAGGAGGAAGACGAGCCACATGCTCGGTTCGCCTCTGGTGGGCTGGTCTGATGGGCCAGAAGATGGTCATATTTGGCAGGTTTGGTTGGTTTGGCCCCTTTCTTTATTTTCTTCTTGTATTTTCCATTCCCTTTTGTTTGAACTTATTACAAACTCTGATTTGATTCAAACATGGTCAAAATATTTCCAGAAAATATATTTTGCAAAGTTAGATAAATTTTCTTTTGGCACTATTTTATTCTCGAAAAAAGATTTACAATTATCAAAATATGGCACATATGGCTACATGGCTTATTTTATCAAAGAAAATCTTTTTATAATTTCAAAACCTTAAAAGAAACAAAAAGTTTTGTTGAAAACATTTTAGTGCCTAAAAGTTTTATGAAATCACTATTTTGAGAAAAACCTTTTACATACTACACAAAAGTTTTAATTCCCTCGGGAATTTCAATCAAGACAAAAAATTCAAAAATTCAAATTTGTTTATTTTAACATTCCAAAATTTATCAAAATTTTGGGATGTTACAGAGGCTTCGAGCCCTAGCTCCTCATTCGGGTCGTCGGGGTGGCGTACTTGAGAAACTGGTGTTTAGATGTTCAATAAATTACGTTGACCACTGACAAGGTTGGCCCGCATTGCATCCGGTCAGCTTTTTAAAACTACGGCCGAGTTGTCCAGACGGACGTCAGTGTACGACCATGACGTGACACACCATGTTTTTAATAGTGGCGCGATGACCAGACTGTACGATATCATTGCAGTCAGCCGGCGGTGGCGTGCGCGAAATCCAACCCCAACAGATAAAAGTGCTTGCGCGAAATCCAACCCCAACAGATAAAAGTGCTATTGTATATATTGGGCTACCTAGAGCCCTTTTATAAAAATTAGGACAAAGTTTGTGCTTCGCTATAGAGCAAATCACAAATCTATTGTCGGTTATAGTTGTGTGTTGCACCGGGTTGATTGAAAAGTTACTATTCTATTCTTTTACGTTGTTGTAATATTAAAGATATCTTCTATCTGATCCTGAACTAAACTTGCCTCTCTTAGCTGTCCGCTTCCTGTCTAACCTCTCTCCTTTATTGGGAGCTCGACTCTCGTTTTTCCTCCCTTGCCAGGAGCTTAACTAGGCATGTCTTCCCTCTCTTGTTGGGAGCTCGGTTATTAAACCTTAGATGCTTTATATTTTAGAGCGAAGGGAGTATAAATCTTGCTTTTCCAAAAAAAATAGTTTCTAGCTATCCATCCGTTAACTGGTTATAGACAACCAAACAAACTCCTTGTTGCATACGTTGTTTGCTGGGCCGTCTATTCCTGACGTGGAGAGACTTTACAAACACACATCGTTGGAATCATTGTACATGCCCTTAGTCTAGCGGCCCATGATAGAAGGGCCGACGAACGTCCATTACCCAGCAAGCGAACATCCAGCCAACCGAGGATCAGCGATACATCGACATGGACCAAAATCCCCAAATCAGTTTCCCAATAGCATCAGTCGACTATCCAAGCGAGCTAGGCTGCGCCTATGCACTCGTCCAGCGCAGCAACTTTCGCCACCGGCGTGCCCACAGCCTGAAAGCAGCCTCTTTTCTCCTCCCCGAATTTTCTCTATGGTGCATCGATTTTGTGCGAGAAAACTCAGCCGCGCGCCATGTGCCCATCTAGCCGGCATTCCGCCAATCTCCGCCGCGCCCAGGGAGCTCGGCCACGCACCCATGCCGTCAACCGGCGCATGCACGCCGTCGCTGCTGCTGAAACGGGAGCCCCCCGATTTCCGCCGCCGCGCGGAGGGAGCTCTCATCCGCGCGTCTGCTGTGCCGGGTCATCGGTGTGTACCACGCGCTGAGCCAGGTAGCCCACGGCCGGGATGGGGCGTGCCAATCAGGGATGGTTCGGTTCGCGGCGGAGCTCGCCGGTGAGCAGGGCTGTTGGCCGATCTCGCCAGACCAGCTGGTTGGGAAAAACAAATCCAGTATCACGCGAGGGAGGAGTTCGGTCGGTCGGGAAGAAAGGACATGATCCGAACCGGTATGTAATGGCACTTTGCGGTATTATGCCATGCGAACCGGTATGTAATGGCATTTTGCAGTATTATGCGATTTGGTGAGAGGGCAAAACAGACTAATAGAAAGTTGGATTTTTTTTGACAGAAACCTTACCTCCTTTATTATTATTAGATATAGATAGATAATGAAAACTTAACTTCAAAATTTCAAAAAAATAACACAAAAAATACCACCTGTAGTCAATTGTGTACACTATGATGGTGCAAATTTTCAATATACATACGAGATATTACATATTGAAAATTTACACACGGGTAAAATAAATGGTTGACTACACTCTCGTATTTCTGTTAAACTTTTTGATGATTTTTTCAAAGTTTTGAAAAAGCTCCGTAGAGCTATGTGTGCTAACACGACGCACCCCGGCTCATTAGCCACGCGACAGCCCACTCTAGAAATCCATGATTTCAGTTCTTTAGGGCATCACCAGTTCACCACCGGTGCGGTTCAAATGATCCTGCCACGTTTGAATCGGTCTAAGTAGATAGGCGGACTAGTTGAGCACACTTCAATGATGCGACCTAAACATATCGATCCGTTCACCACTATTCATAGGTCTATCAAATTTGGGAAGCCGATGAGTCTATGCGGACGAGTTGCGGACAGCGGACGTGTCCTCCTGCGCTTGTTGTGGGCTCGCACGACAGCGACCGAGGGTAGAAGGCTAACAGGCGGCAGCAGTCAAGGTCAGCCTTCGCCTACCCAGCTTTTGCGTTGGCATTGATGCCGATGGCGCTGGTACGCTGCACAGGCTTAGACTGCCCAGACGCGTGCCTATCGTCCCCACAACCATTGTCATCGCTTGCACTCTTGCCGCTAATGAAGATGCCCAAATGGCTCAAGAAGACCGCCAACGACCACGAGGCTGGGTCTTCATCCCGCCGCCGCCAGGAGTCTCCGCCTCACCGCAACCTTGCGTGCACCTGGAATCTGCTGCGCCTCCACGAGCGGCAGATTTCGTCGGGCCTCAAGTCGCGGCAGCGATGGCGCTCTAGCAGCCTCGCGCAAAGGCACTACTATGTGCCTTTGCTGGAGTGCCAGCGATTGCGGGCGCATGTTGACCCATGCCTTCACCGCGACGTCTAGTGCTCGTGCCGCCTGCGCCGACAGACGGACCGACACTTAAGGAGGAGATGCACCACCGCATCCAGCGGGCTGCAGTATGCACGTGCCTACTTGTGCGCCGATTTCTAATGTGGGAGCACGAGATGCAGCGGGCGATCCGCGATGTGTGGGACTTTCAGCCCGACGAGGACTACGGTTTCCTTGCCACCACGACCGGCGAGGACGAGGACGGGGAGGAACATGACAATGACGAGGACGACTCCTGCTCAGGGCCTACGATGAGGCCGCCATGGAGCAGTCCAGGGCCTAGGAGGAGACCAAGTGGTCCTAGCCTGGCATGGACGAGGTCATCCAGCTCATGGCCATGGTGACGGATCACATAGCCTCCCTTTCACCGCCACCACCGATGGAGAAAAAGTTGATCAATTTGGTTATCCGTACGGTTCTTAAAGCAGTGTCAGCCCCGAAAACTGTCGAATCTGCCAGGCGAGGGAGCTCCACGGATGCAACCGACGAGTTAAATAAACATTGACCTAAACTGCCTTTCTGCACATGATTTTTCTTCTAAAGATACGCAACTATCTTTTGGACTATATAAAAGAAAATACATCACCATTATCATAACAAACTTGTGCCGACAGCAGCACACTGCAGATATCATACAGTCAGAAATCAGAATATAACACTAACCGAACACTACACTGGGCATGTAGTACTACGGTAGTTAGAGGTGACTAGGTGACCACAGTTCTGACTGACGTCCAGGGAAAAAAGATGATGACGTCAACAAAGCAAACAGAAGAAAAGGTCAGTGGAAGGGATGCTTTTTCAAATGGGGGTTGCCGCATAGAAGGAGTCGTACACTCAGAACTCTTTTTGCACATAAGAATGTCGTTACGAGTCTGCGCAGCTAAATCTGGGAATGCATTCCGCATGCCAATATCCACCACCAAGAATCCAGCTGAAGCAAGGAGAGCATGAGACGTCTCTCCCAGCCTTCAATACATCCTACACCTTCTTCAGTTCTCTCGATCGGACCTGCACGTTGTCAAAAGGCAAGAGAACCGTAGAACTTAACAGCATGCCAGTACATACCAGTGTACCCTCCAATACGAAAAGAGAGTTCTGCTAAGAAGAGGTGTGCTTAACTTAGATTGCTACGCTTTGCAGTCTCTGCTTCCTAATCCTGAGAAGATTTGGCATCACCTGGACTTCAAGTGTGTTCTTGTTGTAGCCCTGTGGCCGTTGCTAGATCCGCAAACTATGCTGCAGTTGTAAACAAAATGACTATTATTTACTACTCTCTACATTATAATCTCTACTTCTGTATCCCATTCTTTGAATATTCCAGGCACCACATCTCTTTTCTTGGTAGTTTCAGCTTTTTTCCTTTTCCGTTTTCTTCAGTTCTTATTTAAAATGGGATTTCTGGCACGCTTCCTTCCATAACCTGATGTTGGCTACATCAACCTAGATCATTTTCATCCAATAACTACGCAGAAGGCCGCACCAATTGCCAAATATGTTCCTGTCTCCTTGGGTATGTACATTTTGTAAGTGATCCTAAATATTAGCACTTGTTCTCTGCAGCCTGACAGAGCCTCTTTGCCGGAGGTGATACCAGGCACATCTAGTTGAGGAGCTCACCAGTGGAACATTACTATATCCAGGTTTGAAAGATAACCACAAGAACTTGACACCATGTACACCAGTCTAAAAAAATACTCCCACCTATGCATAACTAAACTAAACACGTCACTGCTAGCTGCTAGTTGCTTCACACAGTTCAGCAGTCCATTGGTTGAGAAGTTAGGTCAAACTAATGTGCTCAAAATACCCAATGAATGACAATTGGCATGCAATAAATGATCTTCAACTTTCAAACTTGCTTGTGTTACATAAATAGAAGTAACATGTTGCAACCATGAGATCTCACTGCATGACTGAAAGTTCTGCTGATATCTGCTGTGCATGCTACCTCCCACAACCTAAGGAGGATTTGCAAACTTCATTGTTTTCTTCTAGAAGCGGTGCTGACTATGTTCCGAATGACATAATTAAGATGACAAACACACCATGTAGCATTGTTTGCCACAATAAGGTGGTAGAAGTTGAGAAAGCAATGGTGTTTGTAAGTACAGATAACTGTGATATACCAGAGAACCTATAGCCCAGTTCTTACTTCAGAGAAGTTTTTTAAGGTGGGCTATAAGCACACTATTAACTCTAGTGAAAATGCGGAATATATAAAGGCTTAGTATTTAAATACCACATCTCCTTAAATTCTACAAACGTACAACAACATCTGAAAATATGACGCCATTTAGTGAAATCATAGGAGAGATATCCAGTCAAACAAATTTATAGGTAAAAGAACAATCAATTCTAACAAATCATATCCTACCATAAAACCAGATATTCTAACAGACATGCAATTGTTATCATGCTCATCCCTCAGTTTACATTTTTCTTCAAGTGGCAGGTACTAGAAAAACAGTTTAATGTTGCATATATTTTGATAATTTTTTTAAATGTAACTAGAAACCTAGTACTTGACCCATCAAGTATCTATCTATTCAACCCCATTAACTGGTACTCAAAGATCAGCACCATGCAGGCAAAAATGTTAAATTTCTCAAGTTTCAGCAAACCAAGAACATCACACTGATATATAAAGAAACATGCAAGCTCAAATGACTAAGGCTGGTACATATATTCCATAATCCAAGATCATGCGCTCTTTGGAAAATTGCTATCTTGCAGGTAGTTGTACCTCTAGTTTCTCAAAGCATAACTACACCAGCACATTCATAAAATATGGTAAGGAGGCAGAAGGCATGACCTACATTTCTCAACTTCCTATGGGTGAATAACATCAAAGATGCCAAATTCAAAGGGTGTGAGCTTTCCGTCTTTCTCGTTTGTGTCTCCCAATAATAACAGTTACCATAATAATCATATGATAGTACTTCACACTGAACTTTAGTATGCAAGCATTCTGTTATTTTCTGGTCCACCAAACTTGTGTGACAACAAAATTATAGTTTCATGACTTACCACTAGACCACTATAATATTCTTGGCATAGCACAGAAGCTAGGTTTCATGACTCCTCGAGTTGTAACTTTGTGAACAAAGTCTCGTTCATTCAATCATCAGTTGTGCCAAGAAATAGGTATATGCTCTCTTCTAGTGCTTCCTGATTAACAGTTTTTTTGCTTCCTTAACTCTTATTTGGCAAGATTAAAAACATTTTGCCACCATGGATTTCTTGTGCTTCATTTTCCTGGTCATCTTGCACTTACGTAGATGTATTTATCATTACAAATTACTTTGTGCTACTCAATATTTTGCTGATTGGTTAATGAGCATGCGGTAGTTGAAGCACATTGTATCAAACATCAATATGAATAGGATTAGAGAAAAGAAAAAGATGGTAAGGAGTTTGTTAGGTCAGGATGAAACAAAGTTGCTTCATGTCTTATTAATCATGCTATGCAACTTCTCTACACGGAAGAACAGACAACCATGTTGCGTAGCTTAAAACTCCACGGCTCCACCTCTTTTGCAACAACCAAGCCAACTGCAATTTCCATATCCAATTGACTTCTATCTGCTGCTGCATTCCTGTCGAGTTATCTTTTCCTCTTAGTATGTGCACTGCAAGTCTGCAAGTAATTACCATTTCCATTTTGGCTGAAGATTAGTTCACATCTAAGATGCTATATTGCTATTTGCCATTCTATTTCCTCTTGCATTTGATTCTCTGTCAAATTTGAGTTCTTCCAAACATTTATTTCTATGCTCATCAGTCTTCTATTGTGTTGGTTTTAGATTTGGATTGAAGGTGCCAGGCGCTGCATCGTCAAAATGATTGTTGGGGGTGACTATTTTCAAGGTTCACATGAACATAATCTCATGGCAGAATCTTTGATCCATGATTCTTCAAGAGCTCCTAGATGCAATGACAACACAAATATTGAGATACAGAAATACAAAGCGCCGTCGTTTGAAGTCCTTTCTGATTCAATTAATCTTTCCTCTGAAGCTGCAAGAGCAATCAACCACCTTCAGCATCAACTAGGAATAGATTTGGAGCAAGATATGCCACCAATGGAAACTGCGACGTGGGATACTTCTATCTGCACTATGCAAGACCACATCATCAACCATCAGATTAGCGAAGATCCACAAGACATATTGGTGGAACAGCAGATTCGACAGTATGATGCTGCACTTTATCCAAACAGTACTTACACACCAGCACCGGATCTCTTAAATCTTCTCCATTGCACTGTGGCTCCAGGATTCCCTGCAACATCTGCCTTTGGTGATACAGCACTGAATGGTACCACCTATTTGGATCTTAATGGTGAGTTGACAGGAGTGGCAGCAATTCCCGACAGCGGCTTAATGTTCACTAGTGATTCAGCCTTGCAGTTAGGGTATCATGCTACCCAGTCTCATACACTAAAGGATATCTGCCACTCACTGCCGCAAACTTATGGGTTATTCCCCAATGAAGATGAAAAGGATGCCATGATTGGGGTTGGAAGTGTAGGAGATCTTTTTCAGGACATAGATGACAGGCCATTCGATACCGTACTAGAATGCAGAAGAGGAAAGGGTGAGTTTGCGAAGGGCAAAGGAAAAGCTAACTTTGCAACTGAGAGGGAGAGGAGGGAACAGCTAAATGTGAAGTACAAGACGTTAAGAACGCTCTTCCCCAATCCTACCAAGGTTTGTCTTGTTCATCATTTTGCAAATGTAGGTGATTTGATGATTCTTGTGATTTTGCAAGTGTAGCTAAATGTGAAGTACTAGAAACTAACCACTAAAATTTTCAGTGAAATGCTAGATGTACAGAATACTTACAAGAAGCTATTACCCAAATTTTCAGAAATAGTTTCCAGTTTTCATTGGTTTTGGAAAGATAATTGAAATTCTAAATAACTATATCCATTTCTTCTCAATGTGGTAAGAAGCTTAAAAGTGCAACATTGAAATACAATGCAGTCTAATAAACCTGTGTTCTAGAAAAGATCAATTAGAACCAATTTGCACAACTGTTATCTGTCTAAACTCTAAAGTAGGTTCCAAGAAACATGAGTTAAGTGATATGCTTCTGCTCGACTAAATACTTATCCAAGCTCTGTTGCTACATTATATTTAGTCTGATATGATATCCTAATAAACATGATTACCATGAAATATTCCTCTTTGTGGTGGCTCTCTACATATACTTAAGTGGCATATCTATTTATTTCCATCGAGCGAGTCAGTACCTTCTGAATTATGAGAGAGCAATGTAACCGATATTTCATATGTACTTTGAATTTTTTAGTAACCGTATATACTTTGATCTTTCATAAGACAATGCTATCACCCTCATCACATTACTCCAACGAAAGTATTCGCCTCTCTAGTGATATAGTCTCAACCAATTAGACCACGCTTTTTGATTTGCTCAATCAAAAGTAAACAATGTGACAGAACCACAAAAATTTCCATTGTACGTGATGGGGCTGCTCATATATGTTTCATATGGCATTAATGTTTTATAGAACTTTTCTCTAGAATGACAGGGCCTCAATAGTAGGGGATGCCATTGAATACATAGATGAGCTGAATCGTACAGTGAAGGAACTGAAGATCCTAGTGGAGCAGAAGTGGCATGGAACTAATAGGAGAAAGATAATAAAGTTGGATGAAGAGGCAACTGCTGATGGCGAAAGCTCGTCGATGAGACCAATGAGGGATGAGCAAGACAATCAGCTCAATGGGGCCATAAGAAGCTCCTGGGTTCAGAGGAGGTCAAAGGAATGCCATGTTGATGTCCGCATAGTGGAAAATGAAGTAAACATCAAGCTCACTGAAAAGAAGAAGGCCAACTCCCTGCTTCATGCTGCAAAGGTTATTGATGAGTTCCATCTTGAGCTCATCCATGTGGTTGGAGGGACTATTGGAGATCACCACATATTCATGTTTAATACTAAGGTATTGACGGTATTCTTTATTTTAAGCAACATAAGGAGCTACTGTCCCAACATTGTCAATGATCATTGATAATAATGTTCCATCGTCCACAATAATGCAGGTATCTGAAGGCTCCTCGGTTTATGCTTGCGCAGTGGCTAAGAGGCTCCTTCAAGCAGTGGATGCACAACACCAGGCCCTTAACATATTCAACTAAGCTTTGGCAATCATAGTAACTACTTGAAGAAGTTCTTAGTCTGCTACTCCCCTGGAGCAGCAACTTTCTGATTGTTCTCTCATTCAGCAAAAATATTAGATCGGGCTTGGAGAGAACTTTGTCTTTAGAATTAGATAGCTCGCAAAACTTAAGAATCTGGCCATGTCTGAACTGTTTACTGCTATCACTTATCTATCCTTGCTAGAAATGCTTTGGTAATTTTATCTCGGTGTTTGCTTGCATTATCTCCTCTGCTCATTGCAATTGGAGTTGGTATCAAACTTTAGTAGATGAAGATGTGATTTACGTGTGTGGATAGCATACTGTGTTCAGGTTCACCGAAAATGGCTTAGTGCATTCGCTGGTATCACTGCTCAGAGGGGGCTCTGGATGCATATCAAAACTTCAAAAAAATCCTAAATCCGTGCACAGATTTTACATGTTGGTCAAATTGTTAGGAAATTGACCCACACATTGTATTGCACATGCTAATTCTTGTATACAGGTCGATTGCTGATTTGCTTCCCATCAGTTGTCCTACCTGAATTGCACTCTCGTAGCAGAACCATGGTCCTTGGCTCTTTGCTACAAGACTATCTATCTATCGTTGTGCGATGACAAGAATCTTATATTTAGAGTGTGATCTTACATTCTCAGTCCCATGCCGTGCCAGAGTTAGCCTACAAATAAATTTTTTCCCCGATAAATGGCGCTTTACTAAACTCATAAGTTAGTCTACAAGCAAATACGCACCCAACAATGCAAATCTGTAACAATCCAACTCTGTGAGGAAAGGAGACACATCAACTCATCAAGAGCTTAGCATCGCTTACCTCACACCGATGTCGTCCCTCCATCCATGCCAAGGGAGACCGTTCTGGTTGACTCGTGCAATGCCCCGAACACCTCGCGTGCACGACACAACAACCCTGCAGCCACACGCCAGCGCCCGGCATAGGCTGCCACCCAGCCAGGGCTGTTGCTCTCCGAGTCTCCCACTCGAGCATCCTCGACGATGTGGGAGCTGTCGAAGCAAGCAACGGGAGTGCCCGCGACCCCTGCAGATCTCACAGGCAAAGTGTGGTGCGCAGTAGATGGTTCTAATTTGGAAATGCTCAATCCGGTTATCTGATTCTGATCTGGTGCGGAGTACCACGGACCGCATCGCATCGCGCCCGTGTTGATTCTGCGTGGGCTGCGACTGGAAGGTGCTCGCGAGTCGCGAGGGAGGATTGGGAATTTGGGAGGAAACAGTGCAGCACACTCGAGTACTCGACTCGAGCCCTACGTACCTGTTCAAATGTGAGATCGAACCAATATAGCTACGTGCTGAGTTGAAATTACCTTATGATACTTATTTTTAAGTGTCTGGATTTGAACGATTGTTCTATTTTTAAAGTGAAATCAAACCAAATTATGTCGCAAAGGTTGTTTGTTTTCCATGAAAGTGCGGAAGCGGGGTATCTCTTTGACATTAGTAGAATTTATTGATCTCAAATAGGAGCCTGGAACGGTAGAATCGAGCCACTCTTGTCGCGTGCTATTTTGAAAACGCAGCATACGAGCGGGTGCAAGCGGCGGATGCACGATCTTTACAAAATATTAGGGTGCTCGGTAAATTTGGCCTCCGCACCACGTATATTTTATGGCTAAACGGAGGGTGGCCTCTATCCCTAGCAAGGCATCGGCGCGAGGGAAATTGCAGCACGCCTAAGGCATTTCAGCCCGCCTGCCCTAGGCTCCTCCACTACTGCCGCGCGCCGTCTTGGATCCCGGCCATATCCTAGATCCTCCTCCTGATTTCGGTCGGTAGAAACACCCCACCGCCTTATGCGTCCGTTCCCCACCCGCGGAAGGCCGCCGCTCCCGCCTCATCGTCGAGATCCTACCCGTGGTCGTCATGGATCCCGCTCGAAGCTTGAGCATGCCGTCCAGCTAGGCTCCCTTCCATGTCCACGACGGAGTAGAAGTTGCATGCGTCGCCCCGAATCTGAAGGAGTTATGTCCTAGAGGAAATAATAATACTAATATCTATAACGGCGGTGTCCCTCGAATTTGAGATTCGAAGAAAAGCTCACTAGCACTTGTGGAGAGATAAACAAGAAATAAATAATTTCTAGTTATGGCTCTAATCCATGGTACTTCTTGATGTGTGTATGTGTGGAAGGTATGGTTAGCTGATCGGTATCATTGTGTCACTCACAGGAACAATGAGAAGGACCGACTGTGAGTCGCCGCATGCGTTGTGAAAGGCACCTACATCCTTGAGAACGATATGACTATGTGCATGATGCAAGCGGCGGAGGCGCTTGCTCCGGCGTGGTGGGAGAGCTTCCACTTCCGCCTCGTGGATGTGTTGAAAGAAAAATCCTTCGCGCACAAGTGCGAGAAGCTAACCTTTGGCGCCATCTACAAGTATGTGTGTATTTTTTCTAGGATATTTGTCTATGCTACTTATGCTATGTTGCTTTACTTGTGTGTAGATATTCATGCTTTAACTTTTGTATGCCATACTTGTCTCCTAAAGATATTGGGGAGCTCTCTATACTCTCTATTTTTGCACTTTACATTCAAACAATTTTATAAGCTCGTCATAATATCTCTATACGAATCTAGCTCGGTTTGTCATTGTTCACCAAAATAGGGGAGATTGCAGGGGTATTTTACTCTTAACCATTATTTTGGTTAATGATGACACCGAAGTTAAAGTATGGACTAACGTTACCTATGAGTGTATACGTAGGTTTTAGTTCACAAGTGTTGTTGGAAGGTGGTTGGAGGCCCCCCATTTGCTATACAAGAGAAGTGACAGTGTTTTGCTTATGCTTCTCTTGATTTATGTTTGAGTCAATAAGAAACACCGCACAATTAAGAGGGGTGGTCTCGATGAGATTGATAGGGATGTTGCAGTAGCCATACACACATCCTACCACCAAATATACTCATCACACAAATTGGGAGAGATTAGTTTTTGGAGAAAATGCAGGTTGAAATACCTAAGCGCAAACTGACATACAAACGGGCGGCACCATCCTTGCCGCTAGAACACATGGTGCTCTCCGGACCATACACCGGTGGCCGCTGGTTTTGTACATAGAATCAAATCGGCTTCCGACCAATGTCTAAACCGGCGGTCGCTGGACAAACCAGCTTAGGTCCTAGTGTAAGACCGATGCACCGAGGCAGTCTCGGTGGGCAACCGGTCGGTTGCAAGCCAAACCGGCGTGGGAGCCGACGTCGTCGATCTATACGCCGACTAGTTCAACGGCTGGGCCGGTACGCCGACCAACCACCGAATGATGCGCAGGGGCTTCATCCAAATGGCTACTTTTCTCGTTGGACTATATATACCCCTTCTTCCAGCTTGAGAAGGTTAGGTCAACCATTCATTCATATAATCGAGCTCTTTCTCTCACTCCATTGTTGAATACAAATTATTGAGGATCTCCCATTCTACCAAATCAAAGCCAAATTTCTTTGGTAGAAAGCAAGAAAAGGTCCCGATCTACGATCCCACCAAGCCAAACATCACCACCCCCACCCCCCGAGTTCATCGAGCAAGCTCTTTACTCTTGTTTTTTTTTTTTGGAAACCCTAGGCAGCTAGGGTCACCTAGAAGCATCCGGGTTGTGTATTTGCTCCGAGAAATTTGTGAGTGTTTCGGAGACTCCCTTAAAGTCTACCATGATTAATCGAGCTATTCCTTCGTGGGATAGGCTCCGGAGAAGAATGTGAGCTTTCATGGAGTTGGAAAGTCCTTCGTGGGATCTCACACCGCTCCAACGTGTCGTACCTTCCTCCCAAGAAAGGGAATACATGAATACATCTTCTTCTCCACGTGTTTCGGTTATTCCTAATCAATCTCTTTACTTGTGTTATTTATCTTTGTGATAGCCTTTGTGCTTGGAGTATCTTGTATCATCATCTTCGTTGCCTCGCCTAGTTTGCATTACGCACACTTACATTTCCGCAAAGCCTAAAATTTCAACAAAACTTTTGAAAATTTATAGAACCTATTCACCCCTCTTTAAGTTACCATCTCTATCCTTTCACTCCCATAAAATTATTTTCCAAAAAGAATAGGAGCGCTTCGTGCGAGTGATTGCTCGGGCGATCGATTGTTGGGAGAGGATTCGAATACTAGCCTACCTAGGCCAAGCTTCCATGCTTTTTGAATACACAATGATCTCATCAACTAATTTTCAATCATGTAAAACTATTAAAACCGATGAATGTTTGCAATGAAAACGTATCGCTGGTGGTGACTTTCGTGTTTTGTACCAGAGAGATGATCTTTGTCCACATCGGGCCTCTTCCACTCAAAATAAAACAAAATAATTTAGCATCTGTAATCATGTGTTATGTTGCTCTCAGTATGCCGTAGATAAGGGATTAAATTAGAAGACCAAGTCCGGAAACAATTGTAACACTATTATAAGTGCCTTTGTCAACTGAAAAGAAGAATATACTGTTGCTAGTACACTATATTACGTGCCAACAACGAGACCGGTTTTTGTGAACCTGGGTGTACGTGAACCCACTTTTTCAAAAAGTGGGTTTGTGATGTCAAAACATGTTTCAAAAATCGAAACACAAAATGATTGCAAAGATGATCTCAAATATGTGCCCTACACATGAGTTTCGTTCTGAAAAAACATTTTATTTTGCCTCGGCAAAAAAGTGAAATTTTACAGGACTATATAGCAGTATATATGTGACGTATTTTGTCTTTTTTAGATTCTGAAATAAAAAAGTGATTTCCCCGCGAAAACTTTTTCTACGTACACATGGAACATGCATACGTACCCCGAAATTTTTATTTCGGAAATTTTTCACATTTCGAAAATGCATTTCCAACCTGGGTTCACGTGCACCTAAGTTCAACTTGGGCTTTTCCGCCAACAACAATAGAGAGAAGTGGATGTTTCGCTTGAACATTACCTTTGCTAATATCAGAACAACTGTAAATACACGAGCATTTGACTGGATCTCGTAAATGCAAAAGAGTATTGCATTCTTTTCTTTTCGACCAGGAGCACATCCTATGCACCTAGGCCTAGTGGACTAGTAATTGTCACAAGTTGCAAAAAGAAAATAGACCTACTGGACTTGCATTATGAAACAAGTGGCAAAAAGAAGAAGAAAAAACCCGTTGCAAGTTGCAACTGACAGAAAGGAACAACCGCTGCCAGCCGAAAGTAGTACTTACTGGGAAATATTTTTGTACTTACAGTCACAAATTACATCTTAGGAAATATTTTTGTACTTACACCATGGGTATGGTTGTTTCTGTTACCGTCGATATATTTCTCGAGATTCGTGCTCACCATGGTAGATAGAAAGATTTTTTTTCTCTCTCCTGCTTTTATCCGAACCTCAAAGCACAACTGACGGTGATGGATTACATCTTAAAGTTTCTCGATTTGGTTTTTGAAAAAATCACAAATTACATTAAAATTTCTAGATTTAGACAATGATGTATTCTACCAACGTGTAAAATATCAACTCGAAATATCGTCTATTCTATTCCACAAAAGAAAAACAATCTGCCAATTTTGGAGTTTTCAAAATTTGCACCGTGTCACTACTTCAGATCCTCTGGTTTGTTACTTTTACATAGCCCAGAATACAAGAAATTTATAGTTGTGATTTTTCATCATCATTGGCAGAATATATCCTTATCTACATCTAGGAACTTCGCATAACCCACTGGTAGAAAAACGGCCATTGGTCGCGGTTCGCAACTGCCATTAGTCGCGGTTGCGCAACCGCGATCAATTAAGCGCGACTAAAGCCCCCCCCCCCCCCTTAGTCGCGGTTCCTTACGAACCGCGACTAAAGACACGTCCACGTGGCCGCCAGCAGTCCGTCGGGGCGGAAGACCTTTAGTCGCGGTTCTCCTGGCCAACCGCGACTAAAGGCCGCCGCAGGTTTAGGGTTTTAGCCCCCCCCCCCCTAAACCAGGTTTCTTTTTAATTTGTATTGTTTTATTTCTTTTGGGTTTTAATTTTGAAGGAGTTTCACGTATTCTACGGTACTACATACATGCATATGAATGTACAATTTCAAACAAATTTGAAATTAGAACCAAAAAGAATTCAAGAGGAATATACAATATATATTCAATATCGGATGACCAACATATACAATTTTGAACAAGTTTCCATACACAATTTAGTGCATATAAAGTTCTACGTCCTCTACATAGTGTTCTCCTTTAGGATCGACGACTTCCCTCACGAACCATCCAGCTAGTTCCTCTTGAAGTGGTCGGAAGCGAGCTTCTGGAGTAAGCATCTTCCGGAGGTTATTCCTCTTGACATTGTTATCACACGGAACCCGCTCAGATGTGTATCTCCGGATCATCTCACAAACATAGTATCCACATAGATTGGTCCCCGGTGGCTGAATATCCCCAGTCCCACTCTTTGACCGCATAAAATGTAGCTCTTTTTTGAACTCACCGACCTTGGCATCTACGAACCGTCTCCAAACCCTACGAGGCAAAGAAAATTAAATGAACAAGAGAGTTATTAGTTACTTGATATTAGGAAATGAACGAAATAGGCCGATCGATATAGAGCGCAAATGAATGAAAATAATTACTTCGCATCATTTTTCTCATGTCGGTCCAAAGCTTTGCATCCATATTCGGAGAGTCGTGGATGAGAACTGTGGAGTCGTGAAATTTAATTACTAGCAGTAATCCGAGTGGAACTCGCGGACACGATACATGCACAGTCATGCATAACTCATCGATTAGCCACATACCATGCATGGAGTAAACAAAAGAGAATGTGTTCAAGACAGAAACACTCACCCAAAATGGTAAGAAAATAGAATATCACTTTTGAGTTCCTGCTTATCAAGAAACCGCCACAGGTCTTCCTTCACGTCGGCGGGGTGATGTTTTAACACATATCCATTAACGATGTGTGGGTCAATGAACCCAACATCATGGATGTTCCTTACTTCGCATTCCTTGATCTTCATTCTGCATTATAGAGTACAGAACAATATAGTTAGGACATATATATAGTGCAGGCAATGAACGAGATGGGGTAGAAATAAATCACTTACAGAACGTAGCAACTGATGATAGATTTGTCGAGCTCGCGCAGATTGAGAAGCTGGAACAATTCACTCGGATGAATTGTTACATAGTAATGTTTGAAGTGATGCTCATGTCTAACTTCCGCATAAATATATTCTTTGGCGTTTTTATTTTTTATGTAACGCTTGTACCAATTTAGCGGATTTTTCATTTGTTGAGGTAGATCCTCTTCCTCGCGCAGGCTCGACGAGGGGCCCATTCCGCACATATGTAATTACTGGTTTACTCATTGGCGCCTCCTCAAGGCCTAACACTGCACGAAGAGTCATACCTAAGTTGGCCGCTTGTTCTCTGGCACTCGTTACAGTCAATCCCTGTGCTGCCGCAGCTGCTATGATATCGGGGGCATCCGGACCGGCGGCTTTCACTATGAGCGGGGTAATCGATTGTTTACTTTGTTCCTGTCAACACCCGAATTTTTAAGTCCGGATGCCCTATTACATCATACATCGCAATCCCAGGAAGATTGTTTTTGCGAGACATAATAGTAAGTAGTTCAGAGTCATCATTTATTACAACACATAATGTCTTACAACAAGGGATCACATGATCCAATATTACACAAATAGATTGTTCAACATCACAAATAAGTAGCGGAAGCGTAGTAGTAGTGGACTATATATTCCACGAGCAACGCTTGACGTTAGAAGACGATCCTAGTTATCGTAGACGTCCTGTTGTCCGTCATCCTGATACTGTTGCTCCTCTTCAAAGTCTGGCATTTGAATAGCCAGGGCAAAGCCATGAGTACTTTAAAGTACTCGCAAACTAATACTAGGGTAGAAACATATTAAGTGTAGTAAGGGGTGCTAAGCTCTAGGTATATTTGCATAAATCCAAGTTTTAATTTGATAAACATTTAGTAGAAACCCATCATTTGCTAGACTAACTCAAGTGGGAACATTAGTGTCATTCCCACAATTCATTTGGGATCCAAGTCAAATCACCATTCAAATTCCTCATTCATTTTCAAAATTCTGATAACGGAAATAGTATGGCCTTTCCAACCGTCCATAACCGCGGACACGGCTATTCGAATAGGTTTAACACTCTGCAGAGGTTGTACTCTTGTGCCACAACTTTTGATTACATCCGTCGAGGATAACCCCGAATCATCGTAACTCGATACGCGGATCATCAACCTTAACCTTTCACTTATATGTCCTAGTATAGGCACCTCTCCCCATGAGCTTGGCCTCCCGGTGAAAACCAACTGTTAACCCGGGAACTGCACCGGGCTTGGGTCGTACATTCACCTCATATTCACATCATTCCTCATATACGGAGGCAGCCTCGGCGTAACCCCTATGATGCTTGTTTAGAGGGAACCCATACTAAAATACACAAGTTTCTAGTTAAGCCCTACCCATAATCGGGTATTGTGGGGGTACTTGTATAATTGGAAGGGTATCGCATTCAAACCCATATCAGTTTTATATCAAAAATCACCATCTTCTCTTGGTCATATTCACCTTCAAAGTCATTCAATGGAATGAATCATCATTCCAAGGTTTCAAATTCATTTCAAAGTCACATGTTCCCATCTAGAGTAGTCAAATTTTATTTGATTAGCACTAGCAACTATCTCATGAGGGGTGCTATCTAGCTTTGAGTGTTTCTAAGCTAACCTTTAATCTTGTTCTACTCTATACCAAGTGAATCATAAATCAAAAAGTACTTTGAAGTAAATAAGCAAAAGTAATTGCAAGGTAAAAACATGGGATAGGTAATACATAAAATTAAATGGGTGATGGTGCCTTGCTCTTGTAGAGCTTTGCATCATGGTGGTTAGCAAGAGTATTAGCTTGCATTGAGCAGAGTAGTTATCGAAGTTCTCCTCTTCTTCTTGGGAGTAGGCTTCCTCCTCTTGATACTCCTCGTTACTAGCGTCTATATACGAATACGAGGTATAAATACTAAACCAAGCTCACATACTAAACAAAAAACACTCAAAAGAGTTCACACACTAATCCTATCATTAGTCAAACATGGCATGGTGGATTACTTGATGGATTCTTACTTAAGAGATAAATAATTTCCTCTCATTATTCTTGTTTCATTTATTTGGTATTTTAGATCCTTAGAGAAATTAATTTCTTCTTATTACATCCATTAAGATTTAATCTCTTCATATAATAATCAGGTATGAAATATAGGTTGACTAAAGTCAACATTCCATATCTATTATATGAGAGTAAAATTTAATTGAGGTGCTACACTTCACATAGTTTAATATTATCATGTAAATGAATTAAAATCTCTAAGTAATAAATATCAGAGGTTCATTAGCTTAAGTCTTTCCCCCTGGTTATATTACTTAGGATCAAGATTTAAATGAAAGAGTAGCTCTCATATCATTTGTTGAGTTTGAATTCCAAAATTTAATGCACTAGTAATGGCTACATAGCCACTATTTTGATCTAGTCCATGATCATACAAATAACATGTCTATATTATTGCATAATCAATTAGAGGACATCATTTGTGATTTATGAGAGTTGGAATCAACTCAAAATAAATTATGGTTGAATTTTAAATTAAGTTTCAAGTTGCAAAAGTCCCTGAATTGTTATTTTTAGCATTTACATTCTACTACGAATTTGGAGATGGGACCAGTGGCATTGGATAGATAAATTCGTTAGCTTTCCAACGGTATAAAACTTGCTAGATTTGGTTTGGTAGATTTCGAATTATTCAAAAACTACTAAAGCATCTGCAGGACAAATTTCAGTTTGAATAAAACTAGATTTGAAAACTTGGGCTAGGCGGGAAACACTATTGGGCCGAAACGGTTTTAAACTTCACTGCACAGCCCATCTAGCAACTGATGTGTGTGGGCTGCCCTGACGAGGTGGGGGCCACCCGTCAGTGGCTCTTAACCACGCGAATCGGTACGCGCGAGATAAGCCGTTGGATTAGAAACGGATCTAGCGGCCAGGGATCGTCGTCGTCTCCGACGGGATCCCGACGTGCCGGCGGCGTGACTGGGGGGTCGGAGAGCCTACCAGGCCGTTGCAAGTGGTGGGCAAGCTGCGCGGAGAAGTGGTAGTCGATGAGGAAGCGTCTGGTAGCAGTGGCGAGGCTCGGGGCGGCGTGGATCAACGGCGTCGATCTCAGGTCTCCGGCGGCCTTCGTCTTGCGATTGGAGCAGCTCCGGCGGTGTGGTGTCAAATTGATGGGGGGAGAGCGATCAGTGAGGAGAGGGGAGCAGATGGTGTGAAGAAGTTGAGCGCGGAGCTCCTCTATTTATAGCGGGCGGAGGTGGCCGTGAGGTGCTGTGGAGGAACGGCCATGGCGCGGTGCTTGGGGTGCTCGAAGGGGCAAGTGAAGGACGGCATCGTGTAGGCGCTGTCCTGGCGATGCTCTAGGTGCAGCGGGCGCAGCGAGAGGACGACGGAATCGCTCGAGCGCGTGCGGTGATCATTTCGGTACCCGCGGTACTTCGTCGGCGAGGACGACGGTGACGAGGCCTCCGCAGTCGCTCGAGTGTGGCTAGGTGGTAGAGGGCATGGAGTAGATGCTCGACGCAGTGGTAGGGATGCAGGGGGAGGACGGCGTCGCTCGAGCACGCGACGTACTGGCGCGGCCAGAGCGCGGTGAGCGCGCGTGCGGGCATGTCCTGGCATCGTTTTGGACACGCGCGTTCCGGCCAATGGCATTCGTTGGCGATCAAGTGCAAGGTACTGGCGCGGTCCTTGTGCTTCCAAGATGCTCCAGGACAAGGAGATGGGTTGAGAGAGAGGCCAGAGAGAGGGATGCCCAAAGGTGGTCGGGTGTGCTTTGGCATGGGCATTTCTCTCACTTTTCCACTTTCTCCATCCCTAGCAAGTACCAAGCTCGATGCAGCGATCATAGATGTAGCTAATGATCACCAGAGAAAGTTGGTTTAGGCAAGAACCCACTGGACAATATCATGTAACACAAATTGTAAACTATGCCTGCCAAGTGTTCGGTCAAATGGCCGCAAGAACTTTAAATTTGAATTTCGAAAATCTTTTTGGTAGAACTCAAACATATTAATTATAGGTTGGTTTGATGGTGGTGGGGTTTAATTTGGAAGAGAATTGCAAATTTTCAAAAGTGGGGTGATCTTCTTCTCTCTCTCGGGCTCCATCTTTGCACCCATATTCTGGTCAACCTAGTCAACTCTAGGGAGGGTGGTCAACATGAAAGTTGTAGACCTTGACATGGTCTTGGATGACCTGGCATTGGTTGACTAAGTTTGGTTTAGGAAATAATTAAACCAGAGGGGTAAAGAGGGGATCATGTTAAAATTCACCCAAATGACCATCATCACATGTGAGATGGTTTTGAGTTAAATTTGGATTTGATTTTGGTTTCTTCCATGCATTTGGGTTTGTTTGAGTTATAGAAGTATTTTAGAAACCAAAGATTGAGCTATGGTGACCTTTAGTGAAGATTTGCAATTTTGGCCTAAGTGTATGTGAGAGAGAGATGGACTTTTTCTCTTTTTCTTTTATTCTCCTCAATTTAGGGTTAGGTGATCTTTAGTTTAGGGTTTAACAACAATTGATCATCATACTAACACTCATCATGGCAATTGCACAAAAGAAAATCACTCAAATGCGTGAAGCTATATGTGACACTATATGCATATAAAAAGTTTTTGTTTGTTGCAAAATTTGAGTAGTTGAACTCTCACTTGATTTTATTATTGTTGAAACTTGAGATGTTACAGTTCCCCGAGCTGGGCAACTCGTTTCCTGCTTTTTGTACTTGCTAATTCTTTCTCGGCCTCCTCCAAGGCTTTGTTCTCCTGCTTCTCCGCCCGCTCTTTCTTATCCTTCAACATGAGTGCCTGCCTACGAAGTTCACGTGCATAGTCGTCGAGCGCATTCTTCGCGGCTTGGGACGGTGTGCTAAAAAATGACTTAGCCCACTTCTTTTGCTCATCAGAAAATACTGGCTTGGGCTCGGGCTCTCTTTTCTTCTTGCAGTCCGCCTTCCATTTCGGCCGCGTTGACTTCCTCGGCACTACGTTCCCAAGGCCTTCTAGGGAGAGGCTTCAGTGATGGCTCCGGTACCTTTGTGGTCTTAGGTACATAAGGGTCCGGGTTGATAGTCCAGGACTGCTTCTGCTTCTTCGCCGGAGGTGGATTGGGGGGCGGCGTTCGCTTACCCGCCCGGGCGGATCGGGGGCGGCGGGCCGCTACCCGCCGGAGGTGAATTGGGGGCGGCGTCGGCTCACGTGAAGGAGGTGTAGGTGAAGCACCACCACCACCACCGCCGCCACCGCCACCACCACCGTAGGGGGGTGGACTTGTTTGCCTTGGCCCCTCGCCTGGAAACTTGATAAACTTCTTTTGCCATAGAATGAAATGGTGCTTGACATCTCCAAGTCTTCTCTCCCCTTCAGGTGTAGCAATGTCAATCTCCAGGTCCTCAAACCCTGGGACTATGTCCTCCACCGTGACACGAGCATAGCCATCTTGAATGGGCTTGTTGTGGTGGAGTGCTCCGAGTTCACATGGTAAAGCACCGCCGATGGCTACCTTCATGGACATGTTCCCAATTGGATAATACAGATGACATTCTTTCATCTCCTTTACATCGTCCACGGGGTAGCGAGGAGGCTCCGGTGCAGTAATTTCGATCGCCGGAGGCTTTGGTGCAGTAATCTCGATCGTTGGTGCATGTGCACTAGCCGGTGGGGCCTCCGTGGAAGCCACGCTGCTTCTCCGCTGCTGGCTTCCGAGATCCAATGGATGATCTTCATGCTGCGCCCGAGCTGCATCTCTTTCAGCTACTAGTACACTCACGGTTTTCTTCATCACATCCAGTTCCGATGCCAACCGCGCCACAACATCTGCTTCCCGATCCATCTTTCTCTTACGGCTTCTGTAACCGTACGGGTCATCGTTCTGGGAGAACCCTATTTTCCACGGAATGTGCCCCATGCCTCGTACACGTCCTCCGTGTTCAGGATTCCCGAGGGCTTTTGTCGGCGCGTCGTTCTCTCCGTTGAACTTGATCTTCCCCTCTTGAGCATCCCTCATTGCGTCAATAAGGGCTTGGGTGGGTTTAATTATTTTGCCCCGGTAAACACACTCCCTCGTCTCCGGGTTCGCCGTTCCCCCATGCCCGTACCACCAGCTTTTGGCCCTTGGGTCCCATCCCTCCGTACCTGGACGGATTGCTCGCGCCCTCAGCTTGTTCTCCATCTTCTCCCACCTAGGCTCCCAAAGGCGATACCCTCCTGGCCCCATAATATGATTGTACTCCTTCTTAGCCGCATTTTCCTTATTTTTTTCGATATTTGAATGAACTGCTCCGATTTCTTTTGCTTCACAAATTCTGGCCAATCATGTTTCAGTTTCTCATATTGTCCTTTGAAATCCGGAGTCTTGTTCTCGTTGACATAGTCACGGGCTAGATTTTGCTTGAATTTCCGGAATGCGTCGGCCATCTTATGAAGAGCGAACTGTTTGACTAGCCTCCTCCTCTCCATGTTTTCCTCAATCTTGTTACCCTCCTCATCGAATTTGTTGTATTCCGGAGGTAGAACAAAATGTTCCATAAGCTTTTTGAAGCAATCTTTTTTTGTTCTCTTATCGACAAAAGTGAAACCAATTCGTGCCTTCTTTGGCTCATTCCACTCCTGGACGGTGATCGAGACGTTGTCTCTAACAACGGCTCCGCATTGGTTGATAAACTTGGTGGCGTTCTTGCTGGGCTCCAAGCAGCTCTGCCGGTTGCACTGTCGACAACCTCGATGGTACATGTTTCTCCTTATTTCATCGTCTTGGTTGCGCCACGCTTTGACGACGTACTCGATTGTTTCGACGATCCGGCCGAGGGCTAAAATAAGAAAGAGAGTCGCGCGCGTTAGTACACACATATTTATTCAAATCAGTTAGTTTGTATCACCAGAGGCTCAATGTATATATATACCTCGGCGCCGGAGGTGGTTGCTACTTCCAATTGAAGATCGTCGTTTATCGACGTTTGTTCGGCATCATCTTGACCGTCAAGGTTCAGATAAGAAGAGATATCATCTTCTTCTTGTTCGGTCGGCACATATATAATATCGCCGTTTATGATGCCGAACATATGGTCTTCAGCGTCCGGATCATAGCTGGCCATAATCGGGTCAGCTCTATCGTCCGCCATATGTCAGTCCTGAAAACATGTAGTAAACACAAATTAATTGTGTATATGCCAGCATTATCACATCTCTTCTACATATAAAGAGAGAGGGCGACGAGGGAGGCGAGAGGGGGGACGGGTGTTATATGCGGACGATCGACCTCGCAGTGACCGCGTGACCGAGAGACCGGTGGCGGTGGCGAACCGGTGGCGAAAGGGCGATGGCGGTGCCGACGACACATAACCCTCGCCGCCCCCTCTCGATCCCAAAAAAAACATCGTGCGGCAGGCGGATGTGACCACTTGCCGGAAGAGCGGCGACGGCGCGGAGGCCGGGCTCGTTCTACGGCCGATGCCGCGACACGCACGTACCCGCAGCTTTAAGTTTTTGTTAAGTTTTATATATGAAGTTATAGTTAATTACAAAATTTTAAGTTTTTTTGTTAAGTTTTTATATATGAAGTTATAGTTAATTACAAAATTTTAAGTTTTTTTGTTAAGTATAGTTAAAATTAAAAATAACAAACATAACATAAAAAAAAGAAAAAAAATCCGGCGGCCGACCCTCTCGATCTCTTCCTCTCCCTTCTCTCTGTATGTATGTATGTATACATGCAGTGCGCGTGTGGCCGGCGGCGCGCGGTCGAACGGGCGGGGCGCGGCGTTGGCGTCGGCAGGGCTTCGGCAGGGCGCGGCGGCAGGGCTTCGGGCGCGGAGAAGAAGAAGATCGAAGCGGCGGAGAAGAAGAGATGGGAGCGGCGGTTCGGGCGCGAAATTTTAAGTTACAAATTTTAGTTTTTAATACAAGTTACACATTTCAAAACATTTGCGCATGTAACATATGTTGATATAAAAGTTACAATTTTAGTTAGTTAAAAAAATAAAAATATTGGCCTTCCTCTCTGATCTCTCTCTGTACATATACACGCGCGCGGGCGCCGCCGCCGCCGCCGGCCATCGTATGGCGCACGGGCCGGGCAGGGGCGCGCGGCGCACAGGGCAGAGCGCGCGGCCGGCCAGAGCGCGCCGAGGCAGGGGGGCGCAAGGCGGAGAGCTCGAGCGCGCGCGCGAGCGCCACACAGGCGTGCGGCGGCCGGCGGCGGCCCCGGCCAAGCAGCACCACGCGGAGAGGCCGGCTAGGACGTCGCAGGGCGGAGAAGGAGGAGGGGCGCAGGGCGGAGAAGGGCGGCGCGGAGACGAACAGCGGCGTGGCGCGCTCCGGCGGCGTGTGTACAGCGGCGTGCGACGATCCTCCAGGCGGCGTGGCGACGATCTCCTCTCCTCAGGCGCGCGATGAAGACGAATGGCGAACTGTTCGGCGCGGCCGTTCAGCGCCAGTTATATAGGGACGCCCCCTTTGGTCGCGGTTGGTGTGGCCAACCGCGACACCAACCGCGACCAAAGGCATTTTCGCCCAAATTCCAGCGTTCGCGGAAATAACCTTTAGTCGCGGTTGGCCAGGCCAACCGCGACTAAAGGTCCTTTTCAAAATTTCTTTTCATTTTCAAAATGTTGGAAATACAAATAATATATCAAAAAATTCATAAAAATAAAACTAATTCAATTCAAAATGTTAGAAATACAAATAATATATCAAAAAATTCAGAAAATAAAAATAATTCAATTCAAAATGTTGAAAATACAAATAATATATCAAAAAAATCATAAAAATAAAACCAATTCAATTCAAAATGTTAAAAATACAAATAATATATCAAAAAATCATAAAAATAAAACCAATTCAATTCAAAATGTTAAAGATACAAATAATATATCAAAAAATCATAAAAATAAAACCAAATCAATTCAAAATGTTAAAAATACAAATAATATATCAAAAAAATCATAAAAATAAAACCAATTCAATTCAAAATGTTAAAAATACAAATAATATATCAAAAAAATCATAAAAATAAAACCAATTCAATTAAAAATGTTAAAAATACAAATAATATATCAAAAAAATCCTGCCGACAGCTTTAGTCGCGGTTGCACCCTCCAGTCGGGACTAAAGCTTACCCAAACATCCTTATCCCACCGAAAATTTTCATAGATGACACAAAAACCACCTTTAGTCCCGGTTGCACCCACCAGCCGGGACTAAAGATTAGATGACCAGCTATGGATTCCTCTTCTTCCCGCCATTTCTTCCCTGTCTCCCCGCCACTTTCTTCCCGCCACTTTCTTCCCGCCACTATCTTCCCGCCACTTTCTTCCCGCCTCCTGTCTTCCCGCTCCCATTTTTCCCGCCATTTCTCACTACATATATGTAGCCCGGCTTGGCCAGCATTATCACATCTCTACAATCTCTCATCACTCTCTCATGGCTTCCACCGCACCCACTCTAACCTACCGGCAGGTGGAGGAGCTTTGCGCCTCGAACTACCCTTGCCCACCGGGCTACCGCGTCCCCGCCGGCCGGAGCCTAAGCGCCGGCGGCGTGCCGGTCCCTCCCGTCCCTCGGGTACCGCGCGCCGGGCGGCCATCACGAACTACTACTACCTCGACCTCACGCCGGAGCAGCGGATGAATCCCCGCCGGCATCCCGATAACCAAGCATACTTGGGACGCCTTCTTCATCAATCGGCGTGAGAGGGCGCTCGCCGGGTATGAGGAGGACGGTCCGCCTCCGGGAACTTCCACGAGGCCGGCCGTCGGCTATGGTGGTACGGCCGGACTCTGCAGAGCGTCATGGACTACATCACGGCCGGCGATATCCCCCGCCTGCGCTACCCTCAGTTCGAGCCACGAGCGCCGCCCGACGACAGCGACGACAGCAGCGACGACGGCGGCGGCAACTTAGAAGGCGACGATTACCAGTACAACGGCGGCGGCTATGAAGACTACGAGTATGCATATTATACGCCTAGGCAGGAGTATGACTAAATCACTCCAAATTTCATGTATCATCGGTGTGGTTTCTCGAATCAATCGAATCATTCGAAAATGGACACCAAACACATCACGGGTAATATAATTCACATGATCCATTCAACAAAGTTTGGTACAATAAATTATTACACATCATTTCTTCCCTTGTGTCCCCGCTTGCTTACGATTGTGCCGTATCCATGGAGCATCCTCATCATTTAACTTAATGCTTGGGTCGGTGTTCACTTTGAAGGGCGGAATTTCAGCAAACATATTATAATCTTCCGACATGTCCGTCTTGTCCTCCACTCCCACGATGTTTCTTTTCCCCGAAAGAACAATGTGGCGTTTTGGATCATCGCATGATGTACTCGATCGTTTTCTTATCTTTCCGTTTCCTCGGTTTGCTACTCATGTCCTTCACATAGAAAACCCGAGCGACATCTTTCGCTAGGACGAATGGTTCGTCAAGGTAACCAAGATTGTTGAAATCCACCATTGTCATTCCGTATTGCCTGGTCCACCTTTACCCCACCTCCTGTTAGCTTGAACCATTTGCACCGGAACAAAGGGACCTTAAAGGAGGGTCCATAGTCAAGTTCCCATATCTCCTCTATGTAACCATAATATGTGACCTTTTTCCCATTCTCGGTTGCTGCATCAAAGCGGACACCACTGTTTTGGTTGGTGCTCTTTTTATCTTGGGCGATCGTGTAAAATGTATTCTCATTTATCTCGTACCCTTCGAAAGTCGTTATAGTCGAAGATGGTGTCTTGGCCAACATGTACAGCTGATCTACAACATGATCGTCATTCATTAAATGTTTTCTCAACCAAATGCCGAAAGTCTCCATGTGGGCCTTCCTAATCCAGGATTCAGGCTTCCCCGGGTTGTCCGAGCGTAAAATATTCTTGTGTTTCTCAAAGTACGAAGCCACCAAGCCTGGAATTGGTCGAACCGTGTGGTGTGCTTCGATCGGAGAATGGCCGTCCATACATATCGTTGATTTCCTTCCGATCGTGCCTTTTCCACTTAGTCTCCCCTCGTGCCGCGATCGAGGAAGACCAATCGGCTTAAGGTCAGGAACAAAGTCAACATAAAACTCAATTACCTCCTCATTTCCATACCCTTGGCGATGCTTCCTTCTGGCCTAGCACGGTTACAGACATATTTCTTTAATACTCCCATGAATCTCTCGAAGGGGAACATATTGTGTAGAAATACAGGACCGAGAATGGAAATCTCTTCGACTAGGTGAACCAGGAGGTGCGTCATAATATTGAAGAAGGATGGCGGGAACACTGACATAGGCATCCCTAATGAGCCTGCCGAAGATAGTACCCGGGGTTTACTGAAGGCCCATTATCCGAAGAATAAGAAGATTCGGGAACCCATGATATATTAAGGAAAGTTAGAGTTGTAATAGGAAGTGCTGTTTGTAATTTGGCGGGATGAGTTAGAAACCGTCCCGGACTCTGTAACTTGTACGAAACGAAACCCTCGGCTCCACCTCTTATATAAA
>NC_061514.1:57388384-57437953 GCF_022539505.1 Lolium rigidum | reverse complement strand
ATGGCATCAAGAAACGCCTGTTAGGACCATTGGAAAAAGCTCGACATACGTGGCCAGAAGAACTGATACGTCTCCGACGTATCGATAATTTCTTATGTTCCATGCCATATTATTGATGATACCTACATGTTTTATGCACACTTTGTGTCATATTCGTGCATTTTCTGGAACTAACCTATTAACAAGATGCCGAAGTGCCAGTTCCTGTTTTACTGCTGTTTTTGGTTTCGAAATCCTAGTAACGAAATATTCTCGGAATTGGACGAAACGAAGACCCGAGGTTCCTATTTTCACCGGAAGCATCCAGAACACCCGGAAGGACCGGAGGGGGCACTCGGGCCCCCGGACCATAGGCCGGCGCGGCCTAGGCCCCGGCCGCGCCGCCATATGGTGTGGCCACCCCTTCGACCCTCTGCGCCGCCTCTTCGCCTATATAAAGCCTCCGTCGCGAAACCCACGATGCGAAGAACCACGATACGGAAAACCTTCCGGAGCCGCCGCCATCGCGAAGCCAAGATCCGGGGGACAGGAGTCTCCGTTCCGGCACCCTGCCGGAGCGGGGAAGTGCCCCGGAAGGCTTCTCCATCGACACCGCTGCCATCTCCACCGCCATCTTCATCACCGCTGCTGCTCCCATGAGGGGGAGTAGTTCTCCATCGAGGCTCGGGGCTGCACCGGTAGCTATGTGGTTCATCTCTCTCCTATGTGCTTCAATACAATAATCTCATGAGCTGCCTTACATGATTGAGATTCATATGTTGATGCTTGTAATCTAGATGTCATTATGCTAGTCAAGTGAGTTTTACTTATGTGATCTCCGGAGACTCCTTGTCCCACGTGTGTAAAGGTGACAGTGTGTGCACCGTGTGGGTCTCTTAGGCTATATTTCACAGAATACTTATTCACTGTTGAATGGCATAGTGAGGGGCTTATTTATATCTCTTTATGATTGCAATGTGTTTGTATCACAATTTATCTATGTGCTACTCTAGCAATGTTATTAAAGTAGTTTTATTCCTCCTGCACGTGTGCAAAGGTGACAGTGTGTGCACCGTGTTAGTACTTGGTTTATGCTATGATCATGATCTCTTGTAGATTGCGAAGTTAACTATTGCTATGATAATATTGATGTGATCTATTCCTCCTACATATGCATGAAGGTGACAGTGTGCATGCTATGTTAGTACTTGGTTTAGTCTTTTGATCTATCTTACACTAAAGGTTACTAAAATATGAGCATTATTGTGGAGCTTGTTAACTCCGGCATTGAGGGTTCGTGTAATCCTATGCAATGTGTTCATCATCCAACAAAAGTGTAGAGTATGCATTTATCTATTCCGTTATGTGATCAATGTTGAGAGTGTCCACTAGTGAAAGTCTAATCCCTAGGCCTTGTTCCTAAATACCGTCATCGTTGCTTGTTTACTTGTTTCATTGCGTTACTACTGCTGCGTTACTACGCTTGTTTACTTGTCCTGGGCAAAGCACTTTTACGGTGCCGTTGCCACTACTTATTCATACCACCTGTATTTCACTATCTCTTCGCCGAACTAGTGCACCTATTAGGTGTGTTGGGGACACAAGAGACTTCTTGCTTTGTGGTTGCGGGGTTGCATGAGAGGGATATCTTTGACCTCTTCCTCCCTGAGATCGATAAACCTTGGGTAATCCACTTAAGGGAAACTTGCTTCTGTTCTACAAACCTCTGCTCTTGGAGGCCCAACACTGTCTACAAGAATAGAAGCTCCCGTAGACATCAAGCACTTTTCTGGCGCCGTTGCCGGGGAGGGAAGGTAAACGGCACTCACACATTGGCAAGCCCGGCAACTAAGCACTTTTCCTCCCTCGTCAACTACGCGCCAAGCACTTTTACGGCGTCGTTGCCGGGAGGAAAGGTAAAAGGCACTCATACTCCGGTTCCGGGTAAAGTACTTTTACGGCGCCATTGTGTCCGTGCTCGAAGATATTTCCTTTAGATCCTGCAATTGCATCTTTTTGTTTCTTGTTTACACTAGTTTGGCATAATGGACAACAATGAGCTTCTTATTCTATTTCCTGATTTAAAACATGGATTGTTTGATGCGAAAATTAAAAAACCTATGAAATCTTATTTGCATGCTGGTAGTAATATTAGTATGAACGCTTTGAACACCATTGTTGATAATGATATAGAAAGTTCTAAGCTTGGGGAAGCTGGTTTTCATGATCTTTTTAGTCCCCCAAGCATTGAGGAGAAAATTTTCTTTGAAGATACTTTGCCTCCTATTTATGATGATAATGATAGTGGTCTTTTGGTGCCACCTACTATGGAGAGTAAATTTTGTTGTGATTATACTATGCCTCCTACACTTGATGAGAATAATAATGATAGCTACTTTGTTGAATTTGCTCCCACTACAACTAATAAAATTGATTATGCTTATGTGGAGAGTAATAATTTTATGCATGAGACTCATGATAAGAATGCTTTATGTGATAGTTATATTGTTGAGTTTGCTCATGTTGCTACTGAAAGTTATTATGAGAGAGGAAAATATGGTTGTAGAAATTTTCATGTTACTAAAATGCCTCTCTATGTGCTGAAATTTTTGAAGCTACACTTGTTTTATCTTCCTATGCTTGTTACTTTGCTCTTCATGAACTTGTTTATTTACAAGATTCCTATGCATAGGAAGCATGTTAGACTTAAATGTGTTTTGAATTTGCCTTTTGATGCTCTCTTTTGCTTCAACTACTATTTCTTGCGAGTGCATCATTAAAACTGCTGAGCCCATCTTAATGGCTATAAAGAAAGAACTTCTTGGGAGATAACCCATGTGTTATTTTGCTACAGTACCTCTATTTTATATTTGTGTCTTGGAAGTTGTTTACTACTGTAGCAACCTCTCCTTATCTTAGTTTTATGTTTTGTTGTGCCAAGTAAAGTCTTTGATAGTAAAGTAAATACTAGATTTGGATTACTTGCGCAGTTCCAGATTTCTTTGTCTGTCACGAATCTGGGTCTAATTCTCTGTAGGTAACTCAGAAAATTATGCCAATTTACGTGAGTGATCCTCAGATATGTACGCAACTTTCATTCAATTTGGGCATTTTCATTTGAGCAAGTCTGGTGCCCTTTTAAAATTCGTCTTTACGGACTGTTCTGTTTTGACAGATTCTGCCTTTTATTTCGCATTGTTTCTTTCGCTGTGTTGGGTGGATTTCTTTGTTCCATTACCTTCCAGTAGCTTTGAGCAATGTCCAGAAGTGTTAAGAATGATTGTGTCACCTCTGAACATGTGAGTTTTTGATTATGCACTAACCCTATAATGAGTTTGTTTCGAGTTTGGTGTGGAGGAAGTTTTCAAGGGTCAAGAGAGGAGGATGATATACTATGATCAAGGAGAGTGAAAACTCTAAGCTTGGGGATGCCCGGTGGTTCACCCCTGCATATTCTAAGAAGACTCAAGCATCTAAGCTTGGGGATGCCCAAGGCATCCCCTTCTTCATCGACAAATTATCGGGTTCCTTCTCTTGAAACTATATTTTTATTCGGCCACATCTTATGTACTTTACTTGGAGCGTCCGTGTGCTTTTGTTTTTGTTTTTGTTTGAATAAATGCTTGTGTGGGAGAGAGACACGCTCCGCTGGTTCATATGAACACATGTGTTCTTAGCTTTTAATTTTCATGGCGAAGTTTCTTCTTCGTTAATTTGTTATATGGTTGGAATTGGAAAATGATACATGTAGTATTTGCTATAATGTGTTGGATAATGTGATACTTGGCAATTGTTGTGCTCATGTTTAAGCTCTTGCGTCATATACTTTGCACCCATTAATGAAGAAACACTTAGAGCTTGCTAATTTGGTTTGCATATTTGGTTTCTCTAGAGTCTAGATAACATCTAGTATTGAGTTTTGAACAACAAGGAAGACGGTGTAGAGTCTTATAATGTTTACAATATGTCTTTTATGTGAGTTTTGCTGTACTAGTTCATCCTTGTGTTTGTTTCAAATAACCTTGCTAGCCTAAACCTTGTATCGAGAGGGAATACTTCTCATGCATCCAAAATCCTTGAGCCAACTACTATGCCATTTGTGTCCACCATACCTACCTACTACATGGTATTTATCCGCCATTCCAAAGTAAATTGCTTGAGTGCTACCTTTAAAAATCCATCATTCACTTTTGCAATATATAGCTCATGGGACAAATAGCTTAAAAACTATTGTGGTATTGAATATGTACTTATGCACTTTATCTCTTATTAAGTTGCTTGTTGTGCGATAACCATGCTTCTGGGGACGCCATCAACTATTCTTTGTTGAATATCATGTGAGTTGCTATGCATGTCCGTCTTGTCTGAAGTAAGAGAGATCTACCACCTTTATGGTTGGAGCATGCATATTGTTAGAGAAGAACATTGGGCCGCTAACTAAAGCCATGAATCATGGTAGAAGTTTCAGTTTTGGACATATATCCTCAATCTCATATGAGAATAATAATTGTTGCCACATGCTTATGCATTAAAGAGGAGTCCATTATCCGTTGTCCATGTTGTCCCGGTATGGATGTCTAAGTTGAGAATAATCAAAAGCGAGAAATCCAAAATGCGAGCTTTCTCCTTAGACTTTTGTACAGGCGGCATGGAGGTACCCCATTGTGACACTTGGTTAAAACATGTGTATTGCAAAGATCCGGTAGTCCAAGCTAATTAGGACAAGGTGCGGGCACTATTAGTATACTATGCATGAGACTTGCAACTTGTAAGATATAACTTTCATAACTCATATGCTTTATTACTACCGTTGACAAAATTGTTTCATGTTTTCAAAATAAAAGCTCTAGCACAAATATAGCAATCGATGCTTTCCTCTTTGAAGGACCATTCCTTTACTTTTATGATTGAGTCAGTTCACCTATTTCTCTCCACCTCAAGAAGCAAACACTTGTGTGAACTGTGCATTGACTCCTACATACTTGCATATTGTACTTGTTATATTACTCTATGTTGACAATTATCCATGAGATATACATGTTACAAGTTGAAAGCAACCGCTGAAACTTAATCTTCCTTTGTGTTGCTTCAATGCCTTTACTTTGATTTATTGCTTTATGAGTTAACTCTTATGCAAGACTTATTGATGCTTGTCTTGAAGTACTATTCATGAAAAGTCTTTGCTTTATGATTCACTTGTTTACTCATGTCATTACCATTGTTTTGATCGCTGCATTCATTACATATGTTTACAAATAGTATGATCAAGGTTATGATGGCATGTCACTTCAGAAATTATCTTTGTTATCGTTTTACCTCGCTCGGGACGAGCGTAACTAAGCTTGGGGATGCTTGATACGTCTCCGACGTATCGATAATTTCTTATGTTCCATGCCATATTATTGATGATACCTACATGTTTTATGCACACTTTATGTCATATTCGTGCATTTTCCGGAACTAACCTATTAACAAGATGCCGAAGTGCCGGTTCTCGTTTTCTGCTGTTTTTGGTTTCAGAAATCCTAGTAACGAAATATTCTCGGAATTGGACGAAACGAAGACCCAGGTTCCTATTTTCACCGGAAGCATCCGAACACCCGGGAAGGACCGAGAGGGGGCACTGGGCCCCTGGACCATAGGCCGGCGCGGCCCAGGCCCCGGCCGCGCCGCCATATGGTGTGGCCACCCCTTCGACCCTCCTGCGCCGCCTCTTCGCCTATATAAAGCCTCCGTCGCGAAACCCCCGATGCGAAGAACCACGATACGGAAAACCTTCCGGAGCCGCCGCCATCGCGAAGCCAAGATCCGGGGGACAGGAGTCTCCGTTCCGGCACCCTGCCGGAGCGGGGAAGTGCCCCGGAAGGCTTCTCCATCGACACCGCTGCCATCTCCACCGCCATCTTCATCACCGCTGCTGCTCCCATGAGGGGGGAGTAGTTCTCTATCGAGGCTCGGGGCTGTACCGGTAGCTATGTGGTTCATCTCTCTCCTATGTGCTTCAATACAATAATCTCATGAGCTGCCTTACATGATTGAGATTCATATGTTGATGCTTGTAATCTAGATGTCATTATGCTAGTCAAGTGAGTTTTACTTATGTGATATCCGGAGACTCCTTGTCCCACGTGTGTAAAGGTGACAGTGTGTGCACCGTGTGGGTCTCTTAGGCTATATTTCACGTAATACTTATTCACCTGTTGAATGGCATAGTGAGGTGCTTATTTATATCTCTTTATGATTGCAATGTGTTTGTATCACAATTTATCTATGTGCTACTCTAGCAATGTTATTAAAGTAGTTTTATTCCTCCCGCACGTGTGCAAAGGTGACAGATGTGTGCACCGTGTTAGTACTTGGTTTATGCTATGATCATGATCTCTTGTAGATTGCGAAGTTAACTATTGCTATGATAATATTGATGTGATCTATTCCTCCTACATATGCATGAAGGTGACGAGTGTGCATGCTATGTTAGTACTTGGTTTAGTCTTTTGATCTATCTTACACTAAAGGTTACTAAAATATGAGCATTATTGTGGAGCTTGTTAACTTTCCGGCATTGAGGGTTCGTGTAATCCTACGCAATGTGTTCATCATCCAACAAAAGTGTAGAGTATGCATTTATCTATTCTCGTTATGTGATCAATGTTGAGAGTGTCCACTAGTGAAAGTCTAATCCCTAGGCCTTGTTCCTAAATACCGCCATCGCTGCTTGTTTCATCGTTTTATTGCGTTACTACTCGCTGCGTTACTACGCTTGTTTCATCTGTCCCGGGCAAAGCACTTTTCTGGTGCCGTTGCCACTACTTATTCATACCACCTGTATTTCACTATCTCTTCGCCGAACTAGTGCACCTATTAGGTGTGTTGGGGACACAAGAGACTTCTTGCTTTGTGGTTGCAGGGTTGCATGAGAGGGATATCTTTGACCTCTTCCTCCCTGAGATCGATAAACCTTGGGTAATCCACTTAAGGGAAACTTGCTGCTGTTCTACAAACCTCTGCTCTTGGAGGCCCAACACTGTCTACAAGAATAGAAGCTCCCGTAGACATCAAGAACTACCAAGTGTGTTGTGGAGCATCCGAACAACACCAAATACAGCGACACAGGAGACACCGTTTTTCCTGGTCCATGGAGCAGAGGCAGTACTACCAATAGAAATAGAGCACGACTCCCCTAGAGTCACAGGGTATAATGAAGAAACTTCCAGGACAGCATTGGAAGACGACGTAGACGCACTCGACGAAGCTCGAGACGAAGTATTATCAAGGGTAACCAAATACCAACAGGACTTGAAGAATTACCACAGTCGACGTTTGCGGCCAAGATCCTTTCAAGTGGGACACTTAGTTCTTCGGCTCACGCAAAAAAGTCATGAAAAACTCGAGTCACCATGGCTTGGTCCCTATATTGTCACGGAAGTAATCGGAGGAGGAGCATACAGGATAAAGGACAAGAAGACAGGGGTGGAGGAGCAAAACCCCGGAACGTGGCGCAACTCGGGCGGTTCTACGCCTAGAGCTAAAATATAGTCCTTGTAAAACTTCAATGTACTCGAAACGCCCGCGAGTTTTCAGACGCACTCTTTTCCTTTTTCGGGGCACCGAGTGGGGCCGGGAAAGGTTTTTAATGAGGCGGGCTCGCGGTGCTGCAATATAATAAAGATAGTGTCAATATAACTTTTCTTTCTCGACATGCTCAAATCTCCGACCCGACGAATTTCAATATAGTTCCTCGCATAAAGAAAAGCCTCGCCTTGGTATTAAATTACCTCGTGAGTCAATAAAAATACAAAATAGTACTCAATAAAGAAGCTCGGGGGCTGATATTCGCCAAAACTACATATTGAATAATTGCCTTGGTCCAAAACCTCGCATTATACAAATACAGTGAAAAGCCACCGAAAACACTCGGGGGCTAGACAAATATAGAAATATGATGTTTGCTGCACAATACAATCACAATCATAATTTACAAGGAAGAATTGTCTACCAAAGGAAAATAATTAGTCATGATTCAATATATCATCAAGGGTAACTCTGTTTTCTTCAGGAGCAGCGCCAAGAAAATCAGCATAATGACCATCCGCAAAAAAGTCGGCATCCATCCGAAGAAGGTCTTCAATCATTTCTTCAGCTATAGGCGAAACCTTCGTGTTAATACGATCAACACCAACTCTTCGACGCCGTACCTTCGCGTGAACCTTTGCAACAACTTGGGTCAAGTCAAGCTTTGAGTGGCAAATCTGAAGCATGATAAGGGCAAATCTGGCGCCAGCTACCAGTTGAGCTTTGACAAAGTCATGGATCCTGTGGGCATCCTTAAATTTCTCCATTAACTCGAGAAGAGTTTTTGGTTGAACGTTCCGAGGAAACATAGAGTTATAAACCATAGACAAGGTCTTCGTACGTAAGTCAAGGAAGTCGCGAGTTTGAGAGGCGCGATCCCGAAATCGACAATTTGGCGGGTCCTCTCTGGGGTAGCCCAAAACAGAGAACCGTGATCAAGGGAAAGATTAACAAGGAGGTTTGCCCTAGTATTTACCCTCTCCTCTTCGGCAACAGCATCAGTAAAGGAACCTATTAAAATAAAGGAGCAGAAAGCTTTAAGAGACGTAGCATGAAGATGGAAGATATCGAGGGTGAAACAAGCATACCCGACATATCCGCACTGGCTTCATTCATTAACTCGAGCATGAAATTCTCTCGAGCAGTCGCCTTCTCAGCCTCGGAAGTAGCAATCTCCCTAGCAGCCACGGCCTCGTGAGCTTGTTGAAGTGCAATTTTTTCGGCTTCAGATGACTTACGAGACTTTTCCAACATCACAAGTGTTTGCTTCTTCGCATACTGGAGTTGCTGCCGAAGTTCATCTAATTCTTGCGGTAAGGAATCTTCGGCAGGTGTAGTATCAGCAAAAGCTCTCCTTGAGCGAGAAGAAGAAGGCGAAGTATTGGAAGGACCAGGAGCTGGCGTATAATTGTCAAAAATCAACTGGAAAAAAGAAATATTTCGACATCAATCACAGAGTAAAGATAGATTTCCATTCATTCCCATAATATATACATGTCTATTACAAAAGAAGGACCTTCTAGAGACCTCATCGAGCAGTTATCGCCAAAGAACACTACGGCGACAATGCCAAAAGAAAGGGGTACGCTAAAAAGAAAAAGCAAAGATGCATTCAACTATACCTCCGGCCTTGATGAGCTAGGAGTCGAAGACGGCTTGATCCCGAGATAGGCTAGGATTTTCTTCGTGTTGGGCTTAGCTGCCTTAATCAACGACTTCCACCTCGATTGTTCTATCTGCTCAGTGTCGCCAACTTTCGCCCAGTTGATAGTTTGCTGGCTATCGGCAACCAAAGCAACAATGTTTTCAACGGCGACCTTCATATTCTCATGACGCACCTTCAGCCCAAGATCTTCTGGTGGATCAAAGCACTTGGCCAGATTAAGGAAAGTTGCGGGTTCCTCTTTCTTTGGGAAGAAATAGGGAAAGAGCCGCGACAGCCCTGCTTTAGCGTGATCAATGCCTTCGCGTGCCTCTGACCCATGAAACTCGAGGAAAGAAAGGGCGTCGAGAAGAGGATCATCGTCGGGATCTTCAAGTTCAAACTCTTGAGCTGTTCTATCTGTCAAGGAAGAAACTTATTGAGCAACAAACGAGTGCAGAGAAGAAAATACAAAGGATATGAAATGGTTCGGATACTTACCGAGAAAGCGGCGACTTTGCGTCCTTATACGCTTAAGGATCGCTTCCTCGCGAGCAGATTGTGCGATTATATGCTCGCTCGGTGAAGTCTCGGCAGCGTGAAGCCTCTTCCTAAGATCTTTGACACTAGCGGCTTCGGTCTTGGCCTTGTCGACCTGCTGCTCTGGCTTGAACAGCATCTAATTCAGCCTTCTTACGAGCCTCTTCACTTTGCTCTAATTTTTGAGTAAGTGCATTGGCACGCTCGTTGATAGCCGCCAATTTTTCTGCCAAGAAAGATAAAACTTCGTTAAAATATCGACAACAAAGGAGTAACGAGTAATGGTAAAAAAGAAAGCAGCAAGGCATCACCTTCAGTTTGGTTGGCATATTCACGATACCCAATGAATTGAGCACCGATGCGAATAAGCTCTTTGATCATGGGTCGTTAAGAAAAGAAAGGGACAAAGCAAGAAAATTTCGGTATGAGAAAAATATAATGGCATTCGAAGCAAACAGAGGAAGTACGGACGGTGACAAGAGTATGGAGAACTTACATCATCCAAGAGAGGGTTCGAAGAGCTACTCAATTGGAGACTCGGCTCCGGAATTGCTTCAGTCCTTGCCCTTTTCGGCGAAGGGACAAGGGGGCTCGAAGGAGGAGTAGATGTGCCGACGTTTTGTTGAGGAGGCGAGGATTCTTCTCCTTCAACTGCTTTTTCCGAAATAACTAGAGTATGTGACGTACTCGTTCGAGCAGCCACATCCAAAGTTGGTGTTTCTTAATCATCATCACTGTGGAAAAAGAGGTGGCAGCATAAAAAGCAAGGCAAACAAAATTCTTCGAATAGAAAAATAAAAATAAAGACAGGGAACTCACGAACTGATGAGACTCTCGAGATATGGGTCATACGCTGCCTTTCGCGGTGAAGGAGCAACTTCTTCGGGTTGGGAAGTCCCGGAATCTTCGACATCACTCCTTTTCCTTTTGTTCTTGGGAGAAACAGCAGGAGGAGGAGATTGGGCTGATGTAGTACCTTCAGAGGCAGCATCCTTTTCAATAGATCCCGCAGATTTTCGAGAATCTGCGGGTTCATTCACAAAAGAGGGGGCCTCCTGGTTGTCATCGGCAATAACGGCCCTTTCTTCGACATCTCCACTTTCAGGAAGAGGAGGAAGGGAAGCCATAGTAGGATGGTTCTGCAGAAAAATAACGACAAAAGAAAAATTAGAGAGATATCAATACAATGAGATGCAGGGAAAGTTCGGAACAAAGTAAAAATTCGAGAAGACAAAATACCTTGGGGAGAGGATTGGTAGAGCTGTATGGTTCCACGCGGCACGAGGAAGGAATAGGATCCCTCTTGTTCAGCGAGGAAATTCTTCGAATCAGCTTCTCCAAGTCCTTCACAGAAAGATCATTGGAGAGCCTATTGGCGTCATTTTCACCAAGCATACGTCCAAAGGGGATTTTTGCGAGCCCTGAAGAGGCTCGCACTCTAATCCTAAGAAAGTAGGCAGTGATTTGAACGCTAGACAGTTCTTTGCCTCGAGTATTTTGAAGCTGATGAATACGAGACATAAGTGCTTCTGTCGCCTTTTTCTCTTCTTCGGAAGCCTCAGCATCCCAGGAGCGGCGGCGTTGAATTTTGGCACTTCCGTCAAAAGGGACTATGTTGTGCTCCACAGAATTGGCACTTTCTTCGTGTATGTAGAGCCACCTTTTGCGCCATCCTTGGACAGAATCAGGAAATTTGACGTCGAAGTAATCAACATCAGTTCGGACACAGATAACAACACCACCTATGTTATAAGTGACGTTGTGGGAGCCATTGCGGCGGAGGCAGAAAATGCGTTTCCACAAAATCCAGTTAGGAGGGATTCCAAGGAAGCATTCGCACAGCGTGATAAAAATGGAAATATGGAGGATGGAATTGGGGGTCAACTGGTGCAGTTGAATCCCATAAACAAAAAGAAGGCCACGGAGGAAATCATGAATTGGGGTAGAAAGGCCGCGGATGAGGTGATCAACGAAACTAACCCGGTACTCCATTGGAGGGTTTGGGTAGCTTTCTTCGCTGGGAAAGCGGATGGCGTCTTCTTTCTTCATCGGGCCAAGCCTCTTCAGCATGTTGACGTCTTGGTTGGAGATTTTAGATCTCTCCCACTCAAGATCTTCGGCGGCCATCTTGGATTACGGAGTACCGTGGCGAGTGAGTCGCGTGCGCGGTGGCATCAACGAGCACTGGAAAAGCAATGCTCGTGCGTGCGGAAGATCAAACAGAGTTGGGCGCAAGGGAAGTTTTTGCAGAGGGGAACAGATGTGCGGCGCAAGCGAAGGAGTGGACCGAGGTTGAAGAAAGGTTTATATAGGATTCGGGAGAAGCAATGCACCGTTGGATGAAGAAATCGTGTGGTGAAAAAAGATCTTGTAGATAAAAGGGTAAAAAGGTATTTTTACTGAGATGGAATAGCACAGGCGTTACCGTACGTGCGCCAGGAAAAGCGGAGGACGTGTGTCCCCCACTTGCACGACGTGTCAACGTGGTGGAAACAATGGACCCACAAAGCAGAAAAATCCCGACTATTAATAGAGATGAAGTGAATTTGACTAAGGGAGGCGTGTCGACAAGAAAAATAAAAAGAAGATTGGCGACAGAAGAAGTTATTTGAATACTTCGGGAGCCTTTGGTCAAATACAAGTTTTTGCCCAAATGCCCGGGGGCTACTTCGATAAAAGTAAAATTTCGAGTATGGCAATATAGAAATTGTGAGAGCCTACAACCAAGCACAAGTTCTTGGCTGTAGCCTCGGGGGCTACTCCCATCGGGAGCGCTGTTCGCGCACCCGAGAGATGAAAAGAAGATCATATCGAAAAATAATGACAAGATAGCGACAAGGTACACTAAAATGTTGAGCCTACAACCAAGCACAAGTTCTTGGCTGTAGCCTCGGGGGCTACTCCCATCGGGAACGCTGTTCGCGTGCCCGATGAAATTAAAAAAGAAAAAAGATAGAAAAGCAAGAGAGTATATTTCGAGTTATAATTAACTCTACATATACTCCCATCGGGAAAGCAATATAAGTCATATTTGACTCGATAAAATGTGCCATTCCAACAGCCGGAAAAGCACTCGACAATATATTCTCGGAACGCCAAAGTTGCGATCAATTTCCGAATGCCGCAAATTTGCGAAGGTAAGACCCCAGATCCGTTCTGCTGGGCGTGGCATCGCCTAAGACTGCGCTCTGCTACTTTTATCCGTATCAACAGATACGAAGAAAAATCCTAACGGACGCGTTAGGTACTCAATAAATTTGACTGGAACTCGACAGAATGGTAAGACCTTAAGCGGAACCTGTCGAAGTTTGCACCAGTATCCCGGGATCATGTCCAGGGACGTGATCTTGAAGTAGGTTTTTGCGGATTGCCACTAGAGCAGTTAACTAGTACCTGATCCGTCAGATGAACTAGCCCCAACTACCATTATCCCTGTACAATATAGAAATTTATATGAAGAAATATAGAAAAGTCTAAGTTGTCGAATAAAAATAAACAGTGGAGATTTTCCCTGACTCTACAAATCAAGCAAAATCTCGGGGGCTACTGACATAGGCATCCCTAATGGGCCTGCCGAAGATAGTACCCGGGGTTTACTGAAGGCCCATTATCCGAAGAATAAGAAGATTCGGGAACCCAAGATATATTAAGGAAAGTTAGAGTTGTAATAGGAAGTGATGTTTGTAATTTGGCGGGATGAGTTAGAAACCGTCCCGGACTCTGTAACTTGTACGAAACGAAACCCTCGGCTCCACCTCCTATATAAAGGGGGAGTCGAGGGACGAAGAGATCATCGAATCATTGTCTGCAACCCTAATTTTCATAATCGTCGAGTACTTTTCGGCTGAAACCTTCGAGATCTACTTGCCCTCTACTTCCAACTAAACCCTAGCCTACAATCCATAGGCATTGAGAAGTTGATACCTTGTCAAACACCAACTCGAAACTGACAAGACATTGGACCACATCGTTCTGTAACCGTGGTCGAACTTCTGGATTGACTACCTTCTGAGAGATTGCATTGAGGAATGCACATAGCTTCACAATGGCTACTCGAACATTTTCCGGCAGGAGCCCCCTCAAAGCAATCGGAAGCAATTGCGTCATAATCACGTGGCAGTCGTGAGACTTCGGGTTTTGGAACTTTTTGTCCGCCATGTTTATTATTCCCTTTATATTGGACGAGAATCCGGACGGGACCTTCATACTCGCTCGGGCATTCAAAAAAGATGACCTTCTCTTCTTTGGTCGGAGCGTAGCCGGCACGACCTTGAAACCATTCCGGATGCCGGTCATTAGGGTCTTTCAAACGTTGCTGGTCCTGCCGTGCTTCCTTTGTATCATTTTTCTTCCCATACACGCCCAAGAAGCTTAGGAGGTTCACGCAAATATTCTTCGTAACGTGCATCACGTCGATTGCGGAGCGGACATCTAGGACTTTCCAATATTCTAGCTCCCGGAATATAGATTTCTTCTTCCACATGGCTGCGTGCCCGTCGGCTCCCTTCGGAAATGATTGTCCGCCGGGACCCTTTCCAAAGATGACTTTCAAATCCTTGACCATATCAAATACCTCGGCACCGGTGCGTTCCGCAGAGCTTCGGCCGGTGATCCGCCTTGCCGTTGTAATGCTTGCCTTTCTTTCCTACTTGGATGAATTTTCGGAAGAAATCGACGATGCCCAAGGTACACGTTCTTCTTACAATTTGGCAAATGTACACTTTCGGTCTCATGTAAGCAGGTGCGTGCATGCATTGTATCCCTTATTTGACAGTCCCGAAAGGTTACTAAGAGCGAGGCCAATCGTTGATGGTTACGAAAAGCAACGCTCGTAGGTCAAATTCCTCTTCTTTGTGCTCATCCCACACACGGACACCAGGTCTGCCCCACACTGTAAAAGTTCATCAACTAATGGCCTTAGGTACACATCGATGTCGTTGCCGGGTTGCTTCGGACCTTGGATGAGCACCGGCATCATAATGAACTTCCGCTTCATGCACAACCAAGGAGGAAGGTTGTAGATGCATAGAGTCACGGGCCAGGTGCTATGGCTGGAGCTCTGCTCGCCAAAAGGATTCATGCCATCCGTACTTAGACCAAATCTTATGTTCCTTGCGTCACCTGCAAAATCTTTGAACTCTCTGTCGATCTTTCTCCATTGCGTTCCATCTGCGGGGTGTCTCAACTCCCCGTCCGACTTACGGTCCTCTTTGTGCCATCGCAACAACTTGGCATGCTCTTTGTTCCGAACGGACGTTTCAACCGTGGTATTATAGGAGCATACCACATCACCTTGGCGGGAACCCTCTTCCCGGGTTTCTCGCCCTCAACATCGTCACCACGGTCATCGCCTACGATCTTATAACGCAATGCGAGTGCATACCGGACATTCATTCAAATTCTCGTATTCACCGCGGTAGAGGATGCGGTCGTTGATGCATGCATGTATCTTCGAACCACTAAACCTAGAGGGCGAGGCAACCTTCTTTGCTTCGTACGTACCGGCGGGCAACTCGTTATTCTTTGGAAACATATTCTTTAACATTTTCGGCAAGTTTTCAAATGCCGAGTCGGCTACACCTGCTCGTACCTTCCATTTCAGCAAATCCGAGTGTGCAGCCCAGACTTTTTCGAGACCATTATCGCATCCGGAGTACAGCGACTTTCCGTGATCCTCTAACATGCGATCCAAATTCTCTCTCTCCTTTTCAGTTTCGCAGCGTCTTCGTGCATCGGCAATGGTCCGACCAAGATCATCAACGGGCTCATCACGTGCCTCTTCTTCACCTTCCCCTTCACCTTCGGCATCCTCCATGAAAGTATCACCGAAATGAGCAAGATAGTTTTCATCGATGAAATCATCCCCTTCTTCATCTTCTTCCATTATAACCCCTCTTTCTCCATGCTTGGTCCAACAATTATAGCTTGGCATGAAACCATGCCGAAGCAGGTGCATGTGAACTTCTCTTGAGGAAGAGTAACCCTTCTGATTCTTACAGTCAACACATGGACAGATAATAAAACCCTTACGCTTGTTCGCATTAGCCACTACGAGGAAATCTTTCAAACCCGTAGTGAACTCGCCGGAGAGTCGGTTACCGTACATCCATTGCCGATTCATCTGCATTATTATAATATAAAATATATAATTAACCATCATGCATTTGTTAAACTAACTAGCTACAAACAATAGAAATTAAACAATGGACTACACACATGCATATTTTATCAATGACACATATATATGAAAGGTTCAAGTTGCTAACCGCGATCGAGGAGGAAAAAATAAATGAGGAAGCTCAAGTGTTGCTCCGACACTTCATATCATGTTTGTTTCATGCTCTCGGGGCATTTCATCAAACACTTTGTGTGCATAAGAGGAGCCAAAAGCAAACCTACACCCCTTGTGAAGTTTGTGAAGAGAAGTGGCACCAAATGGCTAAGTGCTCGTAGGCTGAACGGTATATGTAGGGGTGGGGCTTTAGTCGCGGTTGGCTCGGCCAACCGCGACTAAAGCGCCTCACGTGCACCAGCTGGCCACCGAGCGCCCAGGCCCGGAGCCTTTAGTCGCGGTTCGGGAGGCGAACCGCGACTAAAGACTCCATTAGTCGCGGTTCCTATACTTTCGCGACTAATGGGGCTGGACGGAAGCCTCTTTTTCTACCAGTGACCCTTTGAAACATTCAAATGCTACATCCATTCGATCCATAATTCTTGCCGTGGTTTTATTTCAATTTAAATAAGAAACTATGACAACAATTATGAAATAGAGGGAGTATTTTTGAATTTTTCAAACAGACCAGGTCCAAAGAGATGTCGAATCCACATACATTTATACGAGTATATACAGGCACCTCGATTCGTAGACTTTCGTGGCAAAATATATGCCGCAGGAGGCTGGAGCACAACATTACATCTGATCGATCCATAGTTTCCAGAGAGCAAGCTCTGCGGAATTAATTGACCTATGGATTCAAACGTCGACCTCGCCGACCGCTTCGACATCTCCGGGCCGACTCACATCATGTCGAGAAGATCGGGCGTCCACCATTCTTCTGCCATGGTGATTGACTGGTATGTTTATATCCGATCCATCCATAATCTATGGTAACTCGATGTGCGGGAAGGTATATGCATGTGTGTGATATCATCGATCGTGTCACTCACAGGAACAATGAGGAGGACCGCCGGTGCATCGCCGCCTGCGTGGTGAAAGGCACCTACATCCTCGAGAAGGACAGAACCATGTGCAGGATGCAGACGGCGGAGGCGCTTGCTCCGGCGTGGTGGGAGAGCTTCCACTTCCGCCTCCTGGACGTGTTCAGTGAAGAATCCTTCACGCGCGAGTACGACAAGCTAATCTTTGGCGCCATCTACGAGCATGTCCCCCCCCCCGCCGGCGGTCGGCGACACCCTTGTGCCCCGCAGTACATCGTCGCCTTCCGAGGGACCATGCTGCCACACCCTAAGGTGATCCACGACGTGGTCCTCGACCTGCAGATCCTCGCCAACACCCTCGAGTACTCCAGGCGCTCCCACCGCGCGCACAAGGCCGTCGACAAGCTCCTCGGGACCATCGACAGCAGCGCCGTGTGGCTCGCGGGGCACTCTCTCGGCGCGTCGCTGGCGCTGGAGGTGGGGCGGACCATGATGGCCGAGCGGGGCATCAACCTTTCGACTTTCCTGTTCAACCCGCCGCATGTGTCGCCGGCTCCGGCGATCAACAAGATTCTCCCGTGCGAGGGGCTGAGGGGGGAAATCTTCGCCAAGAGCGCCCGCGTCAAGGCCAGGGTCGGACAGGTCCTGAGCCAGGGGCGGAGCTCCCCTTTGGGCAAGGTATGGCAGCTGCCCTACCTTGATTTTTGACAAAAAAATCGCATATATATACGTATCTATAGACATACAATCAGTTTGGTACTAGTTCTATCCGTTTCTGAACATCAAACAAAAGAAAAAGGGGGAAATGGGCCGCGGGACCAAACTGGGCTGTTGCCTAGGCTGCCGGTGCGATACCAGGAGCCAGGTACACCATCAAATCGTTCGTCTGGAATACGGGATCAAACATCAGGCCTCAGCCCGGCAGTCCCGTGCGCCCGCCTGCCTGTTCGTCTTCGACGCGAGTACGAGACTCCCTGCGCCGCCGGCCGCCCGACGCCCTGCCCTGGCGGCTTCCTTCCAAGCGAATCCGTCCGACTTCCCCTGCCGGCCCGTATGCACATCCCAGTTCTGCAGATCACCCGGCGCCGGTGGTTAGCGCGTCTAGATTTTCTACGAGACTTCTGACAGTTTGTTGGTGTGATTTTGTGATCGAAAGATGGACATCAAGGGGAAGAAAACTACATCTAAGTGTCGAAGTATGTTATTTTTGTCTTTACTTCTTTTCTATGTAGTGTCATTCAGCTGATTTATATTATTTTATTTTAGGTATGTGAACAAAAGTGATATTATTGAAATATTTTTGGGTATTTAACATGTCTCAAAAACAACATCTCCAGCTTTAAATAAGGCACTTATGGAGGTTTTCGCTAAACATGATCTACTTATTGAAAGATTTTATGACGTGCTACATCGAGCGAGGGATATTCAAAAGTTTTCGATCTTGGTGAAATAAAAAAAAAGGAAGATAGAGTTTTGCCATTGCCTGAAACTTCTAGACGACATTAAAGTTTTTTTATCGGTACATTTGTAGGTTCAGCTTATATTTGAACTAGAGGACACCCCACGCGTTGCAGCGGGAAATCATGCTAATATTGATTATTTGCTTCACAAAGTGATTGTTTCGAAAGATTAACAAAATAACACTACAATAAAAAAATGCTTAGTATAAGAAATAAACATTGTAACTGTCATATAGCTTTATCATATTTTTATTTGTCAACATGTGCTGAACAACAACATTTGGTGATTGAACTTGAATATTCTGTAATGCTCCATTAGACCCAAGACATTACAAAAAACATGATTTTTGAAAGCTAAACAAAGTAGCCAATGAAGAAGGGATGAAGAAGCACTACTTATATTATGTTGTCGATAGAGCTCATTCAGATATAAAACGAAAGGAAAGAGGGGAGGCATATGAGTGGCTGATGACATCACATCTGAAATTCTTGTAATATCTAAGAAGCTTGTAGGAGAAGGAGAGTATTTAACAAATCCCAGATATTTTATAGGCGCTAGCCTCAGTTCAATTAGAATACATATATTGTGTAACTTCGTGATCCATATATGTAGCTAATAATTTGTGTTGGGATACTCACATTGACTTGATTATGCTAGATACAACGAAACTAAATTGAGCTTAACAAAAAGCAAAGTTGGGATACTCACATTGACTTGATTCTGCTAGATACTGCTGAATGGCAAAGTTGTAATTGTCATTTCACGGCTTGCCGGATTAGCAATTTCAAGCCAAGCAACTGTATATAATTGTAAATTTACCAGATAAGACCGGTGCCCTTTTGTTGTACAAAACAGAGAACGGATGGGAGGATGATGTTGTGGTATACGGAAGTCACTCCATTGCGTGTATATTAGTCTTTTCATCCCTAACCTAAATGGCTTAGAAAGCTAGCTAGCTATCACGATCTCAATGAATTTTCTACTACCTAAATCATGATATATTTTACATATTTTGCATGTGTACAATAATAATTCATGCTAGAAGCGTGTAAACTCGGCATATATATCAACAACATATTCTCTACCCCTCCTAACTATGAAGCTATACTGATTACTTAAATTTAAGCACACACAACTTCACAAAGTTGTAAGCATATATAGCAACATTGTAGTTGCTAATTCCTCCTTTTCCTGCATAATCAGATAAAAGAATGAACAAATGCATGTAAGTTTCAGAACTCAAGCTCTATGAAATTCAAGCGTTTGGTGATAGTACCCTTAGTAGTGCGCACAATTTAGACGACTTGCAAGAGATAGTCAATACCTGTTTTAACCCTTTATGTAAAATTTCCTTTTTGTCTTCAACTGCACCAAACTGTAGATCCACATGAGGAATAGGCATTTAGTTTCTTCAGTTTTTCATAAAAATACTGAGTTGTTAAATTTCACAGAGCATCATATATAAAGATCAAATCAAAAGAATGAACATAGCAAGTCTCCATTCCCTAGTAGCATTGGATAGCCTATGTCAGGAGCTCCCATGCGGAACAAAAAGGCTCATAAGAGACTAAGAGTGGAACACCCATACATGCTGCTTCCATTAATCAAATTCGACTACCAAATCCCACGCCTGTAGAAACATCAGACATCCAAGAGAGACCAGAAAAAATCAATCTGCAAGAAAACGGCAGATAATCAACATCGATAGCTGCATCTTCCAAATCGCCCAACTAAGGCGAAGCAAGCTCATCGATGCAAGGAATCAAATATTAATGGACACGTCATTCAGCCCGTATCAAATCTGAGAACTGGACAGAGATTATGGTGAGGACAGTGTGGAAGGAAAGTACGTGGAGAAGCAAGACAATGGATAGGGCGCATCTGGAAGGGAAGCAACGTATTTATTGGCACGTTTTGTCTGTTCAACTGCCTCCACACGTTTTTTTCCAGAGACTGCCTGGATGCCTCCATCAATTTCTCGAAAGAGATCGTGTAAGAAACGAAAGGGCATGCCGTCGGCGGTTTATGGGAGAGCTGCGGTAAGCATTAAGGAAGACGAAGCGATGGGCTGAACTGACGTGGACCAATAAGAGACTTGCTGAGGTGGATACCTTGCATGTGCAGGAAAATGGGATCACCTATTAAGAATAGAAAGATATGTTGCTATTACTCCCTCTATGCCAAAATATAGTGTCTAAGATTTTTTGGTAGTCAAACCATGTGAACTTTGAGCAAGTTTGTACCAACAAATATTAAAATCTAGAGTATCAAATCAATTCCATTTGATTCATCATGAAGTATATTTTAATATGGTATATACATTTGGTATGGTAAATATGGATAATTCTTTTAATAAACTTGGTCAAAGTTAATGAAGTTTGACTTTTGTGCAAACTAATGTGAAATATATTATGGCAAGGAGGGAGTACCATAGTACCGACTTACTATGCTTAACATCCTATAAAATATTTACGTGTCACGAAAATTTTATTTGTTTGCATCAATTTTTATGTTTGTAAGTTCGCCCGACCTCAATTTTCTTCCGTCCGCCACTGTCCTGAGCCCCCACCGGGAGCGCATGGAGGAGCTGTTCGAGCGGCTGTCCCCGTGGGCGCCGAACCTGTACGTGCACGACAGGGACGTCATCTGCCAGGGCTTCGTCGACTACTTCGAGCAGCGGCAGCAGCTGGAGGAGCGCTGCAGGTCGGCCACCACGCTGTCGTACCGTGACATGCTCTTCTCCACGATCGGCAAGGAAAAAGAGCGGCCGCACCTCCTGCCATCCGCGACACTGTGGAAGAACTCGAGCATGGACAGAGACGCGCACGGGATCCAGAAGTTGTTGGCCGCACACGAGCTCCAGCAGTGGTGGAAGCCGGACGGCGAGCTCAGGATGATCGCCACACGTTATAGCTTCGCTTGAGAATAGAAAACTTCTGCTACTGCTGTTCAACGCTTGTTTGTCAAATTACTACCGTACAGCAACGTAACCAAACAAATTTGCATGTGCATAGAAATTGTTTTCAAATACCAATTAATCAATTGCTCAAGTTCGCGTACACGGCCATGTCATATCATCTGTGTCATAGGAGTGCAATGCAGGTAGAACTGGGCATTTTAGCGGTATGTTTGACCGGCAAAATTGTTAGTCTAACGTGGCTACTTGTCAAAAGTTTTATATGTGTAAACGCCAAATAGAGTTTTCTTTTTGTGAAATTGATCTTTCTAGAATTGAGATTTTTTTTTTAAAAAAAGGGTAATTATATTAATTTGGAACATTGTTGTGATTACAATCTTTCAGAATCATATCCAACACGCCGGGAGGAGCTGATCCTAACAACACCCCCATTACATTTTCAACACGACTAAATCTAGCTAACTCATGATCCACTGTGTTGTCATCTCTTCTGATATTTCTGAATTTGACGGCTTCAAGCAAGGTGCGGAGTCGTTGTATATCAGAGGCAATGCTTTGGGAGCGATCATTTTCGTCATTACCAGCCTTGCCACTAGACTAGCATAGTCATCCTCCACCAGCAGTTTGGAATTTGTGACCGTGAGAGCATGCTTTATATCCTCCTGACATGCAATAGCCTTAGCAGATTCTGCATTTGCACAATTTTGGATCAAAGCCCAGGCAGTAGAGGCTACCTGTCTCTTCTCATCTCGGATCACAGTGCCCCAAGAGGCTTCTCCTGTGTTATGAATGTAGCTAGCATCAACATTCAGACAATGCCAACCTAGAGGCTTCCATTCATCTGGTTTTATAATGTACTGTTTCTTTGCCTGTATAATCTTCAGTTCTGTTATCACCAGAATTTGACCGAGTCAGAGGTGGGCCGCGATCAAGATGGGTTTGAAGAATATATATAGAAGAAATATGTGAATCGGCCTTACACGCAAAGTTTGGGTTAGTTTGCCCGTGTATCTGTACCATAGTAGATCGCATCTTAATTTAGAAGTTAGAGTTTTACCCGTGCACGGTTAGGTGCACGCCTGAATTAGAAAGTCCCCTGGACTATAAATATGTATCTAGGGTTTATGGAATAAACAACAACCAACGTTCAACACAAATCAATCTCGGCGCATCGCCAACTCCTTCGTCTCGAGGGTTTCTCCTGGTAAGCACCATGCTGCCTAGATCGCATCTTGCGATCTAGGCGGCACAAGCTTCCTACGTTGTTCATGCGTTGCTCGTGCTGAAGCCTTTTTGATGGCGAGCAACGTAGTTATCTTAGATGTATTAGGGTTAGCATTGTTCTTCGTATCATATGCTGTCGTAGTGCAACCCTTATACACCCCGCTTGATCATTGTTTAGTAGATCCGATCCGTTACGGTTGCTCCTTGTTCTCCAAGGATTAGTTTAATATCCGCAACAGTTAGGCCTTACAAAGGGTTGGAGGATCCATCGGCGTGTAGGGTGTAGTTTGCTAGCCCTAGACAGGATGTTCCGGGGATCAACCTCGTGTTGGTTTTTAGGCCCTGTCTAGGATCGGCTTACGATCACCGTACGCGAGCGCGAGGCCCAATCGTGAGTAGGATGATCCGATTATGCGGTGAAAACCCTAAATCGTCGTAGATCGCATTAACTTTATCTTGATCAAGCAGGACCACCATATATTCGGACACCTTGTACGAATCATGGGTGGATCGGCTCTTTGAGCCGATTCACGAGATAACTCGAGAGCCGATCGAGGCTCGTATTTAACGTTTACGTGTATGCCCTGCGAGGAAACTAAGCGAGGCATCATCCAACACCTTCCCGACCAGGTATAGGTCAGGTGGCACGCCCTTGCGACAGCATCGGACGTGTGACCAGAAGGCTTTACGGGCCGTCGCTCTGAGGGACTGGGGCCAGCCGCAGCCCTAGTTGTTCCCGGCTCTACTGTGTTGCCAGTCGTTGCTCGCCGGTGGGTTTCTGACCGCAACACATTCATGGATCGGTATCTTTCCTTTCACATCCAGTTCCTCACGGCCTTCCCTAATATCAGTTAAAGTTCTCAATTAATTATCAAGGGATTCAGCTCATGATTTTATCCCACACTTACCCTCTCCAAAAATTATGTTGTTCCTCATATGCCAAGCTCTCCACCAAATTAACATAACTTTCGCCCTCATACTAGAACTGAGATTGCTCAGTACTTGCCTGAGTTAGCCAACTCCTCCTCCTTTGGGAGATCACATATCTCTTAGACTTGATCGAAGCGCTACAGGCTTTGTAGAACACATAGTAGCGTGATAACCATCCTCCTCTTCCATTTCACATGTTGTACACGTAGGATCTGTCATCATGTTTCTTCTGCATCTGTTCTCTTGTACAACCAAAGCATTTGTTGCTAGCCTCCAATTGATAATTCTGACTTTCTGAGGGACATTTGTCTTCCAAATAGCATTCCATATCGGTCGGTCTCCATCAGGTAGTCACTCATCTGCCTTGTTGTATTGCTGCTTGGACTATTTAGGAGACAAGCCTATATGCACTACATGCGCGAAAACTCCTAATTTTTCGTAATGCCAGGCAATGAAGTCCTCGCCATTAGCTTGCGGAAGTCTGATTTGGAGTATTTCTCCTGCATCATATGAAGGGAAAATAGAACAAACTATCGTCTCATTCCACTGTTTTGTGCTCGGCACAATCAGGTCTGAGACCCATCTGAACCTCTGCCGATTGTTTCTCCTTGAGATCTTATATGACCAAATCAGCAAACATAATGCAACAGCACAAACAAACAAATGTGTGCAGAGGGCATATGAAGATTGAAATCCCTTGATGTCAATTGCCAAAGAGAAGTGCTACAAAGTGAGGAGGGGTACATAAGAACCAAAAAAAATTAGGAAACCCGGTTATGTATGTGAAATGACAATCGAGAAAAAAAATGCCGGATGGTCTCCTCCTGATCGATTAAGAAATGCACATAGTTGGCTAACATCCCAATTCCCCTTCACTAAACTAGCCATGAACCCGTGCATGCCCACGGGCTAGTTAAGATTGGCATGTCGAAATGGAAATTTATCCTCATTTATGCATACGTTGTTACAATAAAAATTTACAAAATAGACAATAGAATTTCCAACTATTACAAAAAATAACATACAAGAGTGCATTGTTAATTTTCCCACAACATTACACGTTTTCCCACAGCAAAAGGAAGAATAATTTTTCCCATATTTCTAGCCAAATTATTTACACACATGTATGGTTGAACAATTATGTTGCACTCATACTATATTGCCCCGTTGTATTTTTATTTAGGATTGGTTGTTATTAGATCATATGCACTCTAATTTTCGTGAATTAATTGGACACTTGATTCATCCGTCATCAAAATTTTCAAAAATAACATGTATTATGTAAGACATACATAATCATAAATCATTGAGATAGTTGGTTATATAGTATTTCATGCTACACGTAGTTCATGAATATAATGTTAATATTTTATAGATTAAAATATATTACAATTGTTCTGTATGCATTAGTTATGACTCTAAGAGACTCGGTTACTAAAAATGGGTCAATACATGTAACATTGTCATTTATCATGTATTTCTTCTCTTTTCACTAATAAAGTGTGAGTCAAAATCTCGTATCCTGAAAATTTCATTGTCTAAAACCCAGTGAAACTAAACTAATATTTTTCAGTTTGACACTAGGTGTGTACTCTCTTCTTCCCGAAATGTCATGTTCGCTTCACCTTTTCTATTTTCAACATACCATTTTGACTACGATTTTCATTTATAATACTTTCTTTGTTCAATAATGTAGGTCTTACATTAGTGAATGGAGGGGTATATCTACAAAATTAGCATAAAGATATATGAATGAAGTTATTGATCGTTACATTGATGTCCTTGTGAGGAATTCAGTTTGCGATCCTCAATGGCATTTGACTTATGTTTACAGTGAACCAAAGGTAGAACAGAGACATAGTATGCAGACAAAAATATGTGATTTGCACAATCGCCTTGACCTCTCGTGGATGGTCGTGGCTGATTTTAATGAATGTATGTGGTGTTTTGAGAACCTCTCATCTACCCATAGAGATGAACCTCAAATGACAACTTTTAGGGATACTCTCAAGGTCTGCGGTCTGGTCAATTTGGGATTTTGTGGTGTACCCCACACATATGATAATAAACTGTCTGGTCGTGCAAACGTGAAGGTGAGACTCGACCATGTTGTTGCTTCTCATTCCTGACGGAATTTGTACCCCTACTGCTCGGTTAAACATATTGTTACCCCATGCTCGGATTATGTGGCTCTACTAGTTAAAGGGGAAATTTAGGAAGCTCGTGCTGGTGTGAGATGGAGCGAAAAAATTAAAATTATGTGGGAACGGGATCCTACTCTACCAGAGATTTTCCAAATTTCTTGGGACTCATTTGGGGCCATCAACGACCCGGGAGACGTGGAGAAAGACGTAGGAAGAACTATGTCTAAAATGCATGACTCGAGTAAGACCAAATTTGGTTGCGTGAGGCAGGAGCCTGCAAAGTCTAGAACTCGGCTGGAAGAGCTTATGAGCATGAACGCTGACATACAAGATATAAGAAGGGTAACAGATCATATGAACGAACTATTATATAGAGAGGAGATGTTGTGGTTACAAAGGTCCTGGTTGACATGGCTTAATTAAGGAGGGGGATAGAAATACAAAGTATTTTCATAGTAAGTCGGTATGGAGGGCAAGAAAAATTAAAATCCACAAGATGAACAGATGATAATGGAATTATACATGATGACATGGCCACTATGCATAATATGACAAACGAGTATTTTCAGAACCTTTTCATAGCGGATGTTGCCTTGGATCCCCCTCATCTGTGATAGATCCATTTGAGAGGTGTATAACGGATGAAACAAATTACCGGTTATCTAATGATTTTCCAGAGAAATAGATCTGGGACGCACTCTTTCAAATCGGTGCCCTAAAAGCACCAGGGCCCGACGGTTCTCGAACGAGATTTTTTCAGAGAAATTGGGGCGCATTAAAAAGAAAATAATTTGCTGGTGCAAGAGTTTTTCAGATTGGGGGTCATGCCTAAAGGTTCAAATGATATACATCCATTGTCCTTATACCAAAATTTTCTAATCTATGCAAGCTATCTGACTTTAGGCTAATAAGTCTTTGTAATGCGGTGTATAAAGTGGTTTCAAAATGTTTGGTTAATAGATTGAAGCCTTTGTTGGATGATACCATCTCTCCCTCACAAAGCGCCTTTGTCCTTGGGAGAATGATTATGAACAATGCATTGCTGTCCTTCGAATGTATTCAGTCATATAAAGCAAGAAAATGCGGAGTGATGTTTTGGCACATGGGAGCATATGCTCCCTTTATTTTCAAATACATGGTAGACACATTTTAAAATGTCAAAAAAATTGAAACAAAAATTTCGCACGTACATCTTCATGTGATACGCGCTCACAAAGTCATTTCATGAAAAATCGACATGTCATGTGGCGTGTGTAAAAAAGACAAAATTCGGTGCTGAAACGAAGACTTGTCACAGGATAAATTTTCTCTTTTTCGCTTAGACTACAAAAAATATCATTTTTTCGTGAAACTTGACGAATACACATATATTATGGAGATGTACATGTAAAAAAATTTGTCAACATTTTTTAACACCTGGAAATATGTTTTTATGGTATAGGGATGATGTCTACGGGAGCTTCTATTCTTGTAGACAGTGTTGGGCCTCCAAGAGCAGAGGTTTGTAGAACAGCAGCAAGTTTCCCTTAAGTGGATACCCAAGGTTTATCGAACTCAGGGAGGAAGAGGTCAAAGATATCCCTCTCATGCAACCCCGCAACCACAAAGCAAGAAGTCTCTTGTGTCCCCAACACACCTAATAGGTGCACTAGTTCGGCGAAGAGATAGTGAAATACAGGTGGTATGAATAAGTATGAGCAGTAGCAACGGTGCCGAGAAAAGTGCTTGGCGTGTAGTTGATGGTGGTGGTATTGCAGCAGTAGTAACGCGATAGAAACGATGAAACAAGCAGGTAGTAACTCAGCAGTATTTAGGAACAAGGCCTAGGGATTACACTTTCACTAGTGGACACTCTCAACATTGATCACATAACAGAATAGATAAATGCATACTCTACACTTTTGTTGGATGATGAACACATTGCGTAGGATTACACGAACCCTCAATGCCGGAGTTAACAAGCTCCACAATAATGCTCATGTTTAAGTAACCTTTAGTGTAAGATAGATCAACGCTACTAAACCAAGTACTAGCATAGCATGCACACTTGTCACCTTCATGCATATGTAGGAGGAATAGATCACATCAATATTATCATAGCGATAGTTAACTTCATAATCTACAAGAGATCATAATCATAGCATAAACCAAGTACTAACACGGTGCACGCATCGTCACCTTTGCACACATGCGGGAGGAATAAAACTACTTTAATAACACATCACTAGAGTAGCACATAGATAAATTGTGATACAACATGCTGCAATCATAAAGAGATATAAATAAGCACCTCACTATGCCATTCAATGAGTAAGTATTCTATGAAATATGGCCTAAGAGACCCACACGGTGCACACACTCGTCACCTTTACACACGTGGGACTAGGAGTCTCCGGAGATCACATAAGTAAAACTCACTTGACTAGCATAATGACATCTAGATTACAAGCATCATCATATGAATCTCAATCATGTAAGGCAGCTCATGAGATTATTGTATTGAAGCACATAGGAGAGAGATGAACCACATAGCTACCAGTACAGCCCCGAGCCTCGATGGAGAACTACTCCCCCTCATGGGAGCAGCAGCGGTGATGAAGATGGCGGTGGAGATGGCAGCGGTGTCGATGGAGAAGCCTTCCGGGGCACTTCCCCGCTCCGGCGGGGTGCCGGAACAGGAGATCCTCGTCCCCCGGATCTTGGCTTCGCGATGGCGGCGGCTCCGGCGGGTTTCGTGGGTTTCGTCAATTGGTATCGGGTTTTCGATCCAGGGGCTTCTTATAGGCGAAGAGGCGGCGCAGGAAGGTCGAAGGGGGGCCCACACCCTAGGGGCGCGCCCTCTGGCCGCGCCGGGCTAGGGTTTGGTGGCCCCTGTGCCTCTTCTCGGCGGTTCTCGTGTGTTCCGGATGCTTCCGGGTAAAATAGGAACCCGGGCGTTGATTTCGTCCGATTCCGAGAATATTTCGTTACTAGGATTTCTGAAACCAAAAACAGCAGAAAACGAGAGCTGGCACTTCGGCATCTTGTTAATAGGTTAGTTCCGAGAAAATGCACGAATATGACATAAAGTGTGCATAAAACATGTAGATAACATCAATAATGTGGCATGGAACACAAGAAATTATCGATACGTTGGAGACGTATCAGCATCCCCAAGCTTAGTTCTGCTCGTCCCGAGCAGGGTAAAACGATAACAAAGATAATTTACGGAGTGACATGCCATCATAAACTTGATCATACTATTTGTAAAGCATATGTAGTGAATGCGGCGATCAAAACAATGGTAATGACATGAGTAAACAACTGAATCATATAGCAAAGACTTTTCATGAATAGCACTTCAAGACAAGCATCAATAAGTCTTGCATAAGAGTTAACTCATAAAGCAATAATTCAAAGTAAAGGTATTGAAGCAACACAAAAGAAGATTAAGTTTCAGCGGTTGCTTTCAACTTGTAACATGTATATCTCATGGATATTGTCAACATAGAGTAATATAATAAGTGCAATAAGCGAATATGTAGGAATCAATGCACAGATTCACACAAGTGTTTGCTTCTTGAGGTGGAGAGAAATAGGTGAACTGACTCAACATTGAAAGTAAAAGAATGGTCCTTCAAAGAGGAAAGCATCGATTGCTATATTTGTGCTAGAGCTTTGATTTTGAAAACATGAAACAATTTTGTCAACGGTAGTAATAAAGCATATGCATCATGTAAATTATATCTTATAAGTTGCAAGCCTCATGCATAGTGTACTAATAGTGCCCGCACCTTGTCCTAATTAGCTTGGACTACCTGGATTATCACCGCAATACATATGCTTTAACCAAGTATCACAAAGGGGTACCTCTATGCCGCTCTGTACAAAGGTCTAAGGAGAAAGCTCGCATTTGGATTTCTCGCTTTTGATTATTCTCAACTTAGACATCCATACCGGGACAACATAGACAACGAGATAATGGACTCCTCTTTTAATGCTTTAAGCATTCAACAACAATTAATTCTTTTCTCATTAGAGATTTGAGGATGTTTGTCCAAAGCTGAAACTTCCACCATGGAACATGGCTTTAGTTAGCGGCCCAATGTTCTTCTCTCACAATATGCATGCTCAAACCATTCAACTCGGTGTAGATCGCCCTTACTTCGGACAAGACGAACATGCATAGCAACTCACATGAAATTCAACAATGAGTTGATGGCGTTCCCCGAGTAAACATGGTTATCGCACAACAAGCAACTTAATAAGAGATAAAGTGCATAATTACATATTCAATACCACAATAGTTTTTAAGCTATTTGTCCCATGAGCTATATATTGCAAAGGTGAATGATGGAATTTTAAAGGTAGCACTCAAGCAATACCATGTAGTAGGTAGGTATGGTGGACACAAATGGCATAGTGGTTGGCTCAAGTATTTTGGATGCATGAGAAGTATTTCCTCTCGATACAAGGTTTAGGCTAGCAAGGCTTGTTAGAAACAAACACAAGGATGAACGGTACAGCAAAACTCACATAAAAGACATATTTAAAACATTATAAAACTCTACACCGTCTTCCTTGTTGTTCAAACTCAATACTAGAAATTATCTAGACCTTAGAGAAACCAATTATGCAAACCAAATTTTAGCATGCTCTATGTATTTCTTCATTAATGGGTGCAAAGCATATGATGCAAGAGCTTAAACATGAGCACAACAATTGCCAAGTATCACATTACCCAAAATATTTATAGCAATTACTACATGTATCATTTTCCAATTCCAACCATATAACAATTTAACGAAGGAGAAACTTCGCCATGAATACTATGAGTAGAAACCAAGGACATACTTGTCCATATGCTACAGCGGAGCGTGTTTCTCTCCCATAAAGTGAATGCTAGGATCCATTTTATTCAAACAAAACAAAAACAAAAACAAACCGACGCTCCAAGAAAAAGCACATAAGATGTGGTGGAATAAAAATATAGTTTCAGGGGAGGAACCTGATAATGTTGTCGATGAAGAAGAGGATGCCTTGGGCATCCCCAAGCTTAGACGCTTGAGTCTTCTTGATATATGCAGGGGTGAACCACGGGTGCATCCCCAAGCTTAGAGCTTTCACTCTTCTTGATCATGTTGCATCATACTCCTCTCTTGACCCTTGAAAACTTCCTCCACACCAAACTCGAAACAACTCATTAGAGGGTTAGTGCACAATATAAATTGACATATTCAGAGGTGACACAATCATTCTTAACACTTCTGGACATTGCATAATGCTACTGGACATTAGTGGATCAAAGAAATTCATCCAACATAGCGAAAGAGGCAATGCGAAATAAAAGGCAGAATCTGTCAAAACAGAACAGTTCGTATTGACGAATTTTAAAATGGCACCAGAATTGCTCAAACGAAAATGCTCAAATTGAATGAAAGTTGCGTACATATCTGAGGATCATGCACGTAAATTGGCATAATTTTCTGAGCTTCCTGCAGGGCAGTGGGCTCAGATTCGTGACAGCAAAGAAATCTGGAACTGCGCAGTAATCCAAATCTAGTACTTACTTTTCTATCAACGGCTTTACTTGGCACAACAAAACACAAAACTAAGATAAGGAGAGGTTGCTACAGTAGTAAACAACTTCCAAGACACAAATATAAAACAAAGTACTGTAGCAAAATAACACATGGGTTATCTCCCAAGAAGTTCTTTCTTTTTAGCCATTAAGATGGGCTCAGCAGTTTTAATGATGCACTCGCAAGAAATAGTATTTGAAGCAAAAGAGAGCACCAAGAGGCAAATTCAAAACACATTTAAGTCTAACATGCTTCCTATGCATAGGAATCTTGTAAATAAACAAGTTCATGAGGAGCAAAGTAACAAGCATAGGAAGATAAAACAAGTGTAGCATCAAAAATTTCAGCACATAGAGAGGCATTTTAGTAACATGAAAATTTCTACAACCATATTTTCCTCTCTCATAATAACTTTCAGTAGCAACATGAGCAAACTCAACAATATAACTATCACATAAAGCATTCTTATCATGAGTCTCATGCATAAAATTATTACTCTCCACATAAGCATAATCAATTTTATTAGTTGTAGTGGGAGCAAATTCAACAAAGTAGCTATCATTATTATTCTCATCAAGTGTAGGAGGCATAGTATAATCACAACAAAATTTACTCTCAGCAGTAAGTGGCATCAAAAGACCACTATCATTATAATCATCAGAAATAGGAGGCAAAGTATCATCAAAGAAAATTTTCTCCTCAATGCTTGGGGGACTAAAAATATCATGCAAACCATCTTCCCCAAGCTTAGAACTTTCTATATCATTATCAACAATGGTGTTCAAAGCGTTCATACTAATATTACTACCAGCATGCAAATAAGATTTCATAGGTTTTTAATTTTCGCATCAAACAATCCATGTTTTAAATCAGGAAATAGAATAAGAAGCTCACTCTTGTACATTATGCCAAACTAGTGTAAACAAGAAACAACAAGATGCAATTGCAGGATCTAAAGGAAATAGCTTTGAGCACACACACAACGGCGCAAGAAAAATACTTTACTCGAGACCGTAGTATGAGAGCCTTTTACCTTTCCTCCTCGACAACGGCGCCGGAAAAGTGCTTGATGTCTACGGGAGCTTCTATTCTTGTAGACGAGTGTTGGGCCTCCAAGAGCGAGAGGTTTGTAGAACAGCGAGCAAGTTTCCCTTAAGTGGATACCCAAGGTTTATCGAACTCGGGGAGGAAGAGGTCAAAGATATCCCTCTCATGCAACCACCGCAACCACAAAGCAAGAAGTCTCTTGTGTCCCCAACACACCTAATAGGTGCACTAGTTCGGCGAAGAGATAGTGAAATACAGGTGGTATGAATAAGTATGAGCGAGTAGCAACGGTGCCAGAAAAGTGCTTGGCGTGTAGTTGATGGTGGTGGTATTGCAGCAGTAGTAACGCAGTAAAACAGTAAACAAGCAGTAGTAACTCAGCAGTATTTAGGAACAAGGCCTAGGGATTACAGTTTCACTAATGGACACTCTCAACATTGATCACATAACAGAATAGATAAATGCATACTCTACACTTTTGTTGGATGATGAACACATTGCGTAGGATTACACGAACCCTCAATGCCGGAGTTAACAAGCTCCACAATAATGCTCATGTTTAAGTAACCTTTAGTGTAAGATAGATCAACGCTACTAAACCAAGTACTAGCATAGCATGCACACTTTCACCTTCATGCATATGTAGGAGGAATAGATCACATCAATATTATCATAGCGATAGTTAACTTCATAATCTACAAGAGATCATAATCATAGCATAAACCAAGTACTAACACGGTGCACGCACTGTCACCTTTGCACACATGCGGGAGGAATAAAACTACTTTAATAACACATCACTAGAGTAGCACATAGATAAATTGTGATACAACATGCTGCAATCATAAAGAGATATAAATAAGCACCTCACTATGCCATTCAATGAGTAAGTATTCTCGTGAAATATGGCCTAAGAGACCCACACGGTGCACACATCGTCACCTTTACACACGTGGGACTAGGAGTCTCCGGAGATCACATAAGTAAAACTCACTTGACTAGCATAATGACATCTAGATTACAAGCATCATCATATGAATCTCAATCATGTAAGGCAGCTCATGAGATTATTGTATTGAAGCACATAGGAGAGAGATGAACCACATAGCTACCGGCACAGCCCCGAGCCTCGATGGAGAACTACTCCCCTCATGGGAGCAGCAGCGGTGATGAAGATGGCGGTGGAGATGGCAGCGGTGTCGATGGAGAAGCCTTCGGGGCACTTCCCCGCTCCGGCAGGGTGCCGGAACGGAGATCCTGTCCCCCGGATCTTGGCTTCGCGATGGCGGCGGCTCTGGAAGGTTTTCGTGGGTTTCGTCAATTGGTATCGGGTTTTCTGATCCAGGGGCTTCTTATAGGCGAAGAGGCGGCGCAGGAAGGTCGAAGGGGGGCCCACACCCTAGGGGGGCGCCCCCCCCCCTTGGCCGCGCCGGGCTAGGGTTTGGTGGCCCTGTGTTCTCTGGCGGTTCTCGTGTGTTCTGGATGCTTCCGGGTAAAATAGGAACCTGGGCGTTGATTTCGTCCGATTCGAGAATATTTCGTTACTAGGATTTCGAAACCAAAAACAGCGAGAAAACATGAACTGCACTTCGGCATCTTGTTAATAGGTTAGTTCCAGAAAATGCACGAATATGACATAAAGTGTGCATAAAACATGTAGATAACATCAATAATGTGGCATGGAACACAAGAAGTTATCGATACGTTGGAGACGTATCAAGGGATCATACGCACCTGGGAGCCGAATTGAGTTTCTGAAGAAAATGATCCAACAATAAGTTTGTGTGCTTATAAATTGGATCTATCAAAGTCATATGATAGGGTTGATTGGTCGTTTTTGAAGCAAGTGATGAAAAAGTTGGGTTTCTCACATCGATTCATAGATTGGATAACGATGGGTGTTACAGCGGTGAGATACTGTGTCAAAGTAAATGAAACCCTCTTGGATTCACCGCCGCGTGGGCTACACCAAGGTGATCCATTATCCCCTTTCTTATTCCTCTTTATTGTTGATGGAATTTCATCTCTTATGAAGAACAACATCAATGAGAATCCGCAATCTCCTATCAAGGTGTGTCGTCGTGCTTCTAGGGTGTCACACCTCTTATTCGCGGATGACACTATGTTATTCTTTAAGGCTAATCGATACCAAGCTCAGTGTGTCAAGCAAACTTTGCACATGTATGCCCTATCTATTGGAGAACTTATGAACCCTTCAAAGTGCTTTATACTCTTCGGTGATGCATGCCCGGAGGACGTTAGAGAAGAGGTTCGGTATGTGCTTAATGTGACTTCACTTGTTTTTTAGGAGAAATAGCTTGGCTTACCCACACCTGATAGTCGCATGTCAAGGGGAAAGCTTCAAACCTTAAAGCCCAATTGACAAAAGGTTAATAATGTGGGGAGATGGTAACTTAGGCCAGCCTGGAAGAGAGGTTTTTATCAAGTCAGTGGCCCAGACATTACCCACTTATTTGATGGGGGTATTCAAATTCCCTTTCCCCGTGTGTTGTGTGATGGTCTGACAAAACTTGTGAGAAATTTTTATTGGGGAGCAAAGGAAGGAAAAAGAAAAATGCATTGGCGTTCTTTGGAAAGTATATGGAGACCAAAGTCACAAGGTGGACTTGGGTTTTGGGATTTTCGCAAGTTTAATGAAGCTTTATTCGCAAGGCGAGCATGGAGGCTTTTGACTAAACCTGATAGTTTATGTGCTAGAGTTTGAAAGGCAAAATATTACCCAAACGGAAGGTTAGAAGATACGGTATTTAGCTCAAATCCTTTCTCTACCTAGCAAGCAATGTCTCATGGACTTGATGTGTTGAAAAGGGGTTTATTTGGCACGTTGGTAATGGCTAGAAGGATTTGGAGGGATTCTTGGATACTGAGACCGTCATCATTTAAATTGGTATCATCTAAAAGAAGATGCAGAGCTTATTGATCAATTTGGTGAATGGAATATTGATTTACTGCAACATTATTTTGTACCAATGGACGTCTCGAAAGTGTTGAAATTATGGCCTTCGCCGAGGTTATAAGCGGATCAGCTTGTGTGGCCTCCTGAAAAACACGTCATGTTCACTGTTTGGAGTGCTTATGACCTGGCAATGGATGAAGTGTGGAGGTCTTCGATGGTTTCATCAAGCTCTGTTCTTGATGGGAGAATAAAAGTTTGGGAGCTTGTATGGAAATCTGATGTACCTCCGAAAGTATAGCATTTTGCATGGAGACAAGCCACCGACTCCTTACCAACATGGCGAAATAAAAGTAAACGAACGATAAAAGTTTCAGATCATCCAGTTTGTGGTTCTTTAGGTGCAATATTGGGGTGCAATTATGGTCATTTATGGCCAAAGTATGGGAGCTACCTCTGTTAGAAAATGTGACACACACATGTGTAGGTTGGTGGCTTACCCTATTTGGCAACATATCCACTGAAGGTCAAAGGTGTTGATGGCATTATGGCGTTCGTGGCATGTCCGTAATGAGATTGTCCATGATAAAAACCCACCTCCGCTTGAAGCATCTCGATGTTTTCTCTTGAGCTATTTGGAATTGCTCTTGCAGATCAATAACTACACAGGGTAAGATATATCAAAAGGCAAGTTCATTCTTGATAAGGAAGAAATGGAATTCCATAGCTTCAAAGAATAGACGGTCGAACCGGAGTTACGGTGGACAACCCACGTTTATGGTTGGTGCAAGCTCAATACTGATGGATCATTTGCTATCGGGGGTGAGGCATGAGCTGGAATGCTGGTTAGAGATAGTAATTGGGGGATCATATTTTTGGCTTGTTGGCAATTATTTCACTTCAGAGATGTGCTTGGAACTTAAGTTCTTGCGGTGTTTGAAGAACTGTCATTGGTCTTACAATGGTGCAATGAGCATTTGATTGTTGATGAGATACGGCAATATGGTTGAACTCTAGTCCGGAGGGTTTTGTTAGCTTATGTGATCGAAATTGTAATCCGTGAACCTTCTAAGTAATACAAGTTATATTCGCAAAAACAAAAAGATATCTGAAATGAAACTAGTTTGGAAGAGAAGCATGTAGATATCATTCATAGATGTCCAACTCATTTTTGTATATGCACATCGTGTATTCAAAACCCTGTAAAAGAAGTGTGTCTTACGTTTTGAACTAGAAATAGTATTTCTTTTGTCAGGATATATCAAAAGGAGAGAAGAAAAAGAAACAAATGCTACGATGCAAAGCCCATACCAGCGAAGCGCCCCGGTTTTGGACTCTGCCGGCCCATATTATTGAAGCCTGCAGTATACTTGCTGCCCCACGCATTGGACCACCGAAACGGCAAGACCATTGTCAGTACTATTTCCCTTCGTTTTGTTTTCTCATAGCAGTCCGCACCGCAGACAGGGGAAAAACTGCAGAAAATCAAAACAAAGTGTTAGAGAAATATACAATTCCCGAGCCGCTAGAACACCGCCACTTGGTCGGCGGCGGTCTCGCCGGCACACCCAGGTGAGGAGGAGGCGGTTGTCGGAGCGGGACCGCGAAGCTTCTCCAAGCCGCCGGAACCCTAAATCCGGCGGAGGAGGCAGAGGGGGGCGCTCCTGGATGCAAACCTAGGGTTCCGTTTGGTGGGGTTGGTGGCCGGCATGGGTCGGAGTTCGGGGGGAGAGGGAGGGGCGGGAGGAGGAGAAGGGGAGGCGGATGGCGGTGGCATCGAGGATTGCTCGCCGGGGACCATCGTGTGGGTACGGCGACGGAACGGCTCCTGGTGGCCTGGGAGGATACTCGGGCAGGACGAGCTTCCGGCGTCGCAGGTGGTGTCGCCCAGGACAGGGACTCCGGTCAAGCTACTCGGGCGCGAGGATGCAAGCATGTGAGTTTTCCTGTTATTCTCCCCTTCTGCAAGCTTTTGCCCTAATTTGTTGTGGTATGCTGCTGCTTAGTTATATTACTAGGTTAACACGTTTACCTAGGGGATTAAATACCCCGTGCTGTTGATCAGTGAAGGAGTTTCCGGTCAAGGAATAACATGGGAATACCTAATGGATCGCCGTACCAAACGCTATTAGATCAACAATGTAATGTTGCAATAATTATGGCAACAGCTTCTGTTATGGACAACTTGACTTCCATATGTTAATGAATGAATCGTCCCCGTCGGTTGTTTTGGCAGTTACTCAGTGTAGACTCAGAAATAGTTAAACAAACAGAAAATTCACGATCGACCGGATCGCTTCTTAACCTAATAAAGGGCTAGGCTGATGTATATCATGTGTCGTGTGCATCATTATGCGTGTGATACTGCGAGTGGTTTATTATTTGTGTTGAAGGGGTGTATAAAAATGGCAGGGTTAGGATTTGTCACCGTTTAAGTTGTGTTACATATATGTATGTCCTTGTGGAGGGTAAATGTTCAATCATCCTCTAGGATGCACTCAATATATTCCATTTTTTGCAAGAACGGTGAATTTACAATATGTTGTAACCTATTTGATACTGATTTGCTATATAACGTATGATTTGCTGTAACCATGATGCATACATTATTATGCTACTCAATCTGTCATGTCAGTTTGAAGCAAGAGATGCCGCAGTCAGTTGAGGTGCAGACTATTTGTGTTTTAGTGTTACTGATAATTGTTCCCTCCCACTGATGATGATTTTCTCAACAGTTGTTAGATGTGCTTAGATTGACAGTTTGTATTGCCTTTTTCTTCCAGTGCGCAAAGTTAGACAGGCAGGATGATTAAGGTTATGAATTATGATATGTACTTCCTCTGTATTATACAAAGCAGAATAGTTATACTCCTTAGAAAAGCACTGTTTCCAAATCTTAACAGCTATGTCCCCAAAAAGCATCACTAAGTTTACTTTGTTATCTTTTGGCTGCTGCCATGGAATGAAATGTAGCTGGTTTAAGAGATGTTTCACAGAAAACACACGTGACTAAAGTATGAAACGACAAGAGCATTCGCTGATTCAATTTTTCCATGCAAGTGGATATCACTAATGACTTAATGTATATTTAGTCTATTGGATTTGTGGTATATATTAAATACTGTATTCCGATGAGATTCGTGAACTTATGTTGGAGCATGATCCTTGTTGGAGTTGATTGTCCTTCAATATCTTTCCGCATAAGATTATGATACGGCTCAGCTTGCACTGAGACGATTATAGGGGTATCCTTGACGTATCACCACACTCACCAAACAAGCAGTAGAACGAAGTAGAGAAAAAAAGGATTGTTGAACGAATTAGTAGACAGAAATAGAAGAACTAGGTAGGCAGCAAAAATCAAAGTGATTCTTTGGCCTTTGCAAAATCATGCAAGAAACGAAGCGTGCAGATTTTTTTTCCACTAAGGTTGCTCAACCAACCTCAGAGCCCAGATCGAAACCCTAAATATAAGAAGACGCAGAAGCTTGGCCACTCCCAGCATGTGCATTTTTTGGTTTACTCATAACCTTATGAAATATGGGTGTGTTTGGTTGATGCCCATACTAGCCCTACCAAATATTTGGTAAGAGTTGGCTGCCAAAATTTTGGTCAAGGAATTCTTGGCCCACGTTTTGCCAACTTTTTGGCAAGAATCTGTGAGGGAGATAGATGGGCATGCATTGGCAGCCAAAACTTTGGGTACAAACCAAACAATAACCACAACTCTATGGGCAACCAATTTTTTGGCGGGGCAACTTGGGGAACCAAACCAAACACGCCCTATATGCCTAGCATGTCCATTTATATTGCGTAGCTAAACCCTCTTTAACTTCGCCAAAAGCTGGCCCTACTGGTAAAACTGAACACAATTTGTCAATTTGAGACAATCTCTAAAATAAGCTCTCTTTCCTTTTACATCTCAGCAAGACATATCTGATTTCTAAAATATTCGCCCAACTCAAATAGGTGCTAAAAATATCCTGGACACTTTACTTTGGGCGCCAGTTCCTCTTTGGTGGACCCCATCAAGCATGGGCGGACCCAGCGTCCCTGTTACTCGGCTTTACTAGGCCCTTGCCTGTGCTTGCTCGCTGCTTGCTTCACGCGTTGAACAACATGTGAGCGGCTGTGCATGGTCAAACATGTGTCCATCAACCTACTTAGTGCGGCTGTGACATAGTAAAACTACTTATTGGGCTGTGTCAGCTATCACACTTGCTTATTGGGCCTCTAGACTCTATTCATCCATGAAGGCATGGGCAGGCAACCCATCCCCAGAAGGCAGGCAGCTGCATGTGATGCACTGTATCTCTCTTTTTACATGAAAACTGATCTGGAAATTTGTGTGATGCTTATATTCATAGGTATGTAATATACGGAAAGTTTGAATTGCCTTGCGACTTGCCCAGGCTTTGGATAATTCCTAGGTCCATCACTGCCATCAGGGCATGCAATTCAACCCTTGATTGGTTCGGTTGCCGTTATCATTCCAAAAAAATAGGCAACACAATTTGGTTGTATAATAACTTACCAGCAGTGGTGGAGCTTCCTTGAAGCAAAACCATGCCATGGCCCGCCCTGCCTAACAATATTTTCCCATATACCAGCGATTATTTAGTAGTAAAACACAATTAGTTCTGTCCAATTCCACAACTTCGTGTTGTTTTCTTCCTAAAAAAAGTCTTGGCCCGCCCTAAGCTTTCTGCCAAGCTCCGCTGCTGCTTACCAGATCTGATATTTGCTTCTAAATAGCTGCACACCATCTCTATCTTTCCAATTAGAAATCATTTCTTGCTTAACCTCATGCACATGCATGACTAAGCCTCTTCCCATATGCGTGGGCGCATGCATGTTTCTTTTCTTTATGACCATGCTAGTCAAGTTCGGAGTCTCTGTCTTTGTCTGATTCTGGTGACATATACACAGCGTGGTCAAGCTGGACTTCTCCATGTCCAGCAGATTGCACTCGCCCACCATCCTGACATGTATGCTCTCATGGGCTCATCATCTCATCACCCTCCTAATCAAAAAATTGAAAGAACTCTGGCTCGTAGACGTCTTTGATTTTTAGGGTTCGCTTTTCAACATATTTGTGATGCACAAATAGCAGGCTTATAGTGAGCATCAACAGCGACTGTCGTTGGGGTAAACATAGCCATATCAGATTACGTTTTTCTACAAGTTCCACTGTCCAATGTCTTGCTTAAATGATTTCATGTATGTAGTAGTTTGCCAATCACTGTAGTAGTCTTAAATGATTTTCTTTAGTCTCTTATTCTTTATTCACTGATCCAAATCTGAGACCAGTTCTCCATCTGTGAGTAAGTACATAAGATGTTGAACTAGATTGCTAATCCTCAATGGTAACAGACAAACTGCTGCACATCATACTGAACATTACCTGATATAATTTATTTGGCTTTCAGTAGTACTGGTAGTTTGATTTCTGATGCTTACTTTGTAATGGTTCTTTTTTTCCTCTCTTATTTCAGAGACTGGTATAACCTTGAGAAATCAAAACGTGTTAAGGAATTTAGGTGCGGGGAGTTTGATGCTTGTATTGAGAAAGCAAAGTCCTGTCAACCTGTAAAGAGAAGAGAAAAATATGCTCGTAGAGAAGATGCTATTCTTCATGCTCTTGAATTGGAGAGAAAGCAGCTTGTATCGAAGTACCAGAATCAAGGTTTCAGGGGGAGGGAGTTCGATAAATTTGCTTCAGAATATTACTCAAAAAATAATGTGCAGGAACCTCCGTTGCATTTGCAAAGCTCAGCAACTCAACAGCGCGTAGATCTCAGCACCACTCGTTACAAAAGCAAAAAGAGTAACAAAGGGAAAGGTAATAACTCTGTTCTCCTTGGTGAAACAAAAGAGTGTGAGCAGAAGTTCATTTATGCTGGTTCAAAGAGAAACTTGTCAGGATCTCTTGTTTTGGAGGCTCCAGGGAACACTCTCAGTAATCACGTTAATGGGTATTCTCATCTTGGACATACGCAAGGAGGGCCAAGTATAGAGAGCGGCGAGGAAAATGCGGCCCTGAAAAGAAGAAGATTGGAGGAAGGCCTTTTTGAAGAATCTGTTGTAAAGAAGCATGATAGATGCAGGCCACTTGCTCAAGTTAAACAGAAGACTCATTCTTTTCTGTGCAATGATGATTTTGGAACTGTTGGAGTTGAAGGAGGGAAGGATCATCTGCCTGCTATCTGTCAGGACAAGAGAAGTGGCTCCACATACCCCTCTAGTGATTTTGGGGATGCACATAACCGTGACTCTCTTCTTGCTAAGCAAATAATTTTAACAGAAGCTCATCGTGAGACTGATAGTTACCCAAAGCAACAAGATACCATTCCCCAAGAGCAACCATTTCCCAACTTTGTTGAGAAGCATGAATCTGATTCCTCAGCGAGTGAATGCTCAGAAACTGAGACAGAAGATGATGCTGAACTTTTGCAAAGTAAGTGCCTCTGTTGCTGCATGCATTTTCTTTCAATTTGTATTTTTAAGGTGCAATATAAATAATCATACCCCTGCTTAGGGTGTGAACTATTGTTGCCTTATATAGTTATATTATAGAAATGTTGATATTTTCCCTATAAAGTCAATTATTTATTGATCATGCAATCATGTAGTTCTGCTGAGGGTGGAGTTGAATCGTTGCAAAAATTGAGGACAAGTCATCTCTACTTATGCTACTTATGTGTGCATTTCGTTTGTTTTGTTGGTGATCTTTCTTTCGTTTTTTTTTTGGTGATTTTTCTTTCTTGAAGTGTGTTGATTAAAATTGTTGTTTGAGATATGCTATAGGTATACTTGATCATTTTTATGTTTTACTACAATAAATAGAACCCTCACTTATGATAATTGATTCCAGTGACTTCTCTCACATTTGCATCTGGATATTTTTCCTTGTTTGATCATCACATCCCCTTTGTTGACATTATCTGCAGGGTATGCTAAGATACAATCGCCTGAAGCAGATGCATGTGATCCTAGTTCCCTCCACCCCCAGGCTTCTAATAAGTTAAGGCATGCAAATGATATCGACGACGATGTTGAGGTGGCCTTTTCTACTCATATTCCTCAACTAAATGTCTTAGAAGACGAGGATGGTTCTTCTGAGTTAGGTGTCTCCCAGTGGCATATGAAAGGTAAACGCAACCAGAGGAGTGCATTGAAGAGACCAATTGGTAAGGAAGATGAAAATTTGTCATTAGACAACTCCAATAGTTTCATGAAAGGGTCGCTGAAAATGGCCAATGAAGTTGACTCTAAAATGGAGAATATTGGTGCATCCAGCCATCAACCGTTCGGTCAATTTCTTTTGGAGAACCAAGATTTTGATTATGATTCTGATGAAACAGATTTTGTTGACAAGGCTGCGAGTTATCCGGAACTTGACACATATTATGGTAATGATTACCCCTCATCTTCGAGACCTACCAGAGATAATGGGCAAAGTTACACTTTCAATGACTCAGAAATTCCCTGCAAGGCTTCTCTGCTCAATAAAAATGACGATCAAATATACTCTCTTGGTCGGAAGGCATGCAGGGAAGGATCTTCACAGTATCAGCGAAATAATGGCTCACATCTTGGTTCCATCAGCCCGTTGTTCAATGTTGAGTTGAAGGTACAGGCTAACTATCAAGGCGAGCATGTCCCATTGGTTTCTCTAATGAGCAGACTGAACGGCAAAGCTATAGTTGGACACCCTATCATAGTCAATCAAATTGGAGACGGTTCAGCAGATAGTCTTGTTTTTGGCAGTGATCTTGTTCTGGAACAAAGTGCAGCAGTTGCACCTGCTTGGAGAACAGGCAGAAGGACTGCTATGCCAAGAGTTCCACGTTCTAATTCATCACAAGCAACCTTGGATATGAAAGCTCCCTTTGATAGGTTTCATGCTCCTCCCAGTCAGCAGGGAGCCAGGCTTGCTAAGAAAAACATCTCCAGTGTCCAGAGGCCATTTCTACAGAAATCTCAAAAGAAATCCGGAACCAAGAAAGGAAGCTCACCAAGCATAAAAAGTAGAGCCCCTTTGCCCGTTTCCATTGGAAAAAAGAATCGCAGAGAAGGTGGCCAAGGGAAGGCACATAGACGCAGTGATATTCTGGGTGGTTTGTTAAAATCAGAAGGAGCAATTCCACTGGTCACATGCGTCCCTGTAAAGGTTGTGTTCAGCAGGATAATGGAAGCAGTTGGTAGGCCATCTCAATCTCTTCCTCACCGTGTGAGAAAGGCTGGTCCTGCCATAAGGGATCCACCATAGGTCATGGCTATGCTAGTACATATGGTTGGCATAGTTTGACCTGGCTCAGGCTTGCAGCTATTGTATGTACATTTTTCTGGTACTGAAGGAGCAAACTGTTCATACATCAAAACTGCTGATCTCTTGACTGTTCGGTGGCTGGTGTAAAGATGGAGAACTGCTAATGTGTAGCAATCCGATGGATGTCCCTTGCAGAGTCGAGCCAATCACCTCCATGAAGAGGCTTCTTCAAAGGGGGACAGCCAGAACGGTGGCCAGCATTTGGATTGGTGGTCAAAGTTCTAACTTCAGCATTTTATATCCCGTGTCTATATAGTTAGTCAGTCTTCGTTGTTGCATACATAGCCAACAGTCGATAGGTTTTGTTGTGGTGCCATGTATATAGTGGCTCAGCTATATTCAGATCGTCACCTGTTTGTCCAGAAGCATATGTAGGTTACAGTTAGTCGATGCAGTAAACCAGAATACCTCAAATGTTACTATGAACATCTAGCTTAAAGTTACATGTTACAAAACCTGCAATGATGTGGTTTGGCTGGCGTTTCTTTGTGTTCAATTGATGCTGTTCCTGTATGTATGCTATCATGTATATGTCTCAGGCTCTCAGCGAGTATTGTACTGTATGTGTTTGTCCCTGGTGGAACCATGGAAGTCTTTTTATGCTTTTTTTTTTTGCGAGTAAAAGAAAGTAACATTAATCTGGCAAAGTTACACAAAGGACCCCGAAGGAAATCCGATTACAAGCACACCCCTGTGCAACTCGAACACGACGACGATGGTGGCACGGCGCTGTCGGTGGCGCGCCGCCGCCTCTGCTCCTTATGACGCCTTGGATCAGGAGCATCCCCATGACGGACGGGAAGTCGCCGAGCACCGGCCGCAAGGACCTACACCGAACGCCGCCATCAACATCGATCCAGATCAAGCCACCCTCCTCCACGCTTATTTCAGCAGCCGGCGCCGCCGTCCCACGGTCACCGGCGAGGGGAAGACGCCCACGCCAACTCCAAGAAGCTGCGAGCGCGCTGCGAGGTGGAAGATCGCCCGCAAGAGCTCCAAGGAACACCGCCGACGAAGAGGAAGACTCCCACCTGCAAAAGCCACTCCGGCTGCGCCTCCTCCTCCCCGACGCCTCCGGCTGGCCGTGAAAGAAAACCTGCACTATATACACACCGCCGCTCGGGGTCCCCCCGTCCTCCCGCCGCCAGAGCAGCTGGCGGAGGGCGAGGCGGCTGCCGAGACGGCGATGGCGAGGCTCTCCTTCGGTCGCTCAGAAAAACACCCTTCTCTACTGTAGACGGGGAAGGGATAAGGCCAAGGCTCCTTAAGTCTTTTTATGCTGTACTGCGACTATTGGCAGTTCTGCAATGGCTATAGTTGTGTTTCATACTGTAAAACTATTATGCAACAAACGAATCAGATCAATCTCCTGGGGGTGCTGGGTCCGATCCAACTGAAAAGCGGACCCGACGCACCACACCTCGTCTTGTCCGGCGCCGCTTCTCACGGACATCATCACACCTAGACCTAGTCATCTCCATGACGGGCATGTGCGTAGCATTACAATTTCAGCGTTTCTTCCCCGTCCAGTCCATTCCAGCCTGAAGTGTAGCCTCTCTCCCTTGTACGCACCGTCGCCGTCAGCCCGTCACCACTCCACCCATCGCATTCTCCCATCACCTCCTCGTCCTCGGGCGGCGGGATCACGGCAGCTGCTTGAGCCACGGCCCACGGGCACCCTCCCAGCGCCGGCTCCCACATTCCTAGACCCAACCGGCCAGCCGCCCAGCGCCCCGAGCAACACGACCCTGAAGGCGGTGACTGGTGAGTGGTGAGGTAGTCTGAAACCCTAGAATTATGATCGCCATATTTTGAATCTGCTACTTGCTTCTCCTGCTTGTGGTGGATTGCCTGAATGGTTGGCAGGGACAGTCTCACAAAGAAATAAAGGGCAGGGGCAGTGGATACTAAATTAGTACTGTATCCAGATTCAATCTCCACGTTTGTTTCTGTAGAGTAAGAAATGGCGATTGACTATTGTTTGAGACATTGACTGAACTTGTGAGTCCAAACTACTGGACAAGATGATAATCTTACTCGCGGCTCTGCATACTTACTTTCATCTGAACTTCAGCTGGCATATGTGAGGTGGTGAATTTAACCAATCAATCTTGTCCATGAGCTGCATGTAGACAGTGGTGTTAATATTTTGTTTAGGCACCAATGTATACATGTACAGACAATAGCAGTTTAAAGCATCCCGTCTCAGACCAGTGTTTGCTTGAAGCATAAACTTGGTTTCACAAAAAAATCAGTCAAAACAAAAAACTTGGCTTCACAAAAAGAAATTAAAATGAGACAGGGGATAGGGTCGTACTTATTGTTTCTGGGGTAAATATCTCTTTGACCACATGGGAGCTTGCACAATTCCACAACTACACGTCCCCATCTTAGCTGAGAGCCTGAGACCGGCTTGTGTAGAGTCTGCGCCAGTATGCTCTACAAAAAGAAAAAGAAAAACTATGTACCAGAGAACCACGAGCAATTGTTTGTTATTAGTGGCTACTGTTATTAGTCTCCCCACTTGGATTCTTGTGATAGTCTAGTCTTGATAAGTAACGTTGTGTTTGCTGTGCCCATTGTTTCTTCCCAAAGACCAATGGAGACGAAATTTGTTCACTCGTCTCTTCTGCCATTGCTCCTCCTCCTCTCATGCTTCTTTCATACATCCTTTGTTCATTCCATGGGATCAAGTCCCCATGGCTCCAGGTGCAACGGTTCCAACATCCACATCCCCTATCCTTTCGGTGTTCCTGGCCAAATCCCCTCCCCAGCCCAAGGGTTCCAGATCACATGTGGTTCATTAGGTCCGATGCTGCCCATCGGCAACAACGTGTTCACTATTCTCAACATCTCGTTGCTGGATGGTTCTGTGAGCATCATGGCTAGTGCCGCTTCTCGTTCTCCGCAGTGCGGAGGGAACTATGCTAGCTTTAGCCTTGACAGGACCAACTTCACATTCTCTGATACAAGAAACAAGTTTACAGCCGTGGGCTGTAATATGGTGGCCATGCTGCTAAATGGTAGTACCAGTTACAGCGGTGGCTGCGCTTCTTTTTGCTCTACAAATAATAGCATCGTCAATGGTGCTTGCTCTGGTGTGGCTTGCTGCCAAGCACCGGTGCCCAAAGGGTTAAAGGAGCTGTCCTTAGAATTCACGAGCATACCTACTAGGCTCAACAAGGGCAACAGTACTTCAGCATGTGCCGAGGCGTTCATCGTGGAGCAGAACTCCTATGTTTTCTCTACCGCTAACCTGAATATCTCAAGTAACAGCTCGCAATACCGGCCTGTTGTTCTCGAGTGGTCCATAGATGGTGGAAGCTGTGAGGAGGCAGCAAAACACTCTGCATCATATGCCTGCAAGGAGAATTCTTACTGCTATAACTCTTCCAACGGAATTGGATATCGCTGCAATTGTACCAAGGGATTTCAGGGGAACCCTTACCTGCAAGCGCCCGGTGGATGCCAAGGTAATGAACACTTCCCTGCTTACATATCTGGGTTTTCTTGTTATCTCCAATTTTTTTGTGAAAAAAATTGTCAGTAAGAACTAGCCACATCTGATTCCTATTTGGTTACACGTGACTGTTGTCAAGATATCGATGAGTGCATCGGAAGGCCATGCACACATAGTTGCATCAACATGGAGGGCGGTTTCAACTGTACTTGCCCATCAGGGATGAGTGGTGACGGCCTTAAGAATGGAAGTGGCTGCAATGGAATTGGCACTCTGCAGATTTCAATAGGCAAGTTTCTGAAGCCAATTCTCTCTTTTTCGTCATATGATGGATTTGATCATTATACAGGAGGCATGTTGAGCTAGATTAATGCTTAAGCAAATAAATAATTCTCCGAGTTTTACTATGTGTTTGCTGTTTGCAGTTGCGGGACTAGCTCTGCTACTTCTTCTTCTTATTCTCGGCTTCTGGACCCACTGGCTTGTTAAGAAGAGAAAGGTTGCAAAGAAAAGACAGAGATATTTTATGCAGAATGGTGGCATTTTGTTGAAGCAGCAGATGCTTTCTCGGAGGGCACCTCTGCGGATATTTACCTCAGGTGAGCTTGAAAAAGCAACCAACAAATTCAGTGATAACAATATTGTTGGTAGAGGTGGGTTCGGAACAGTCTACAAAGGTATACTGTCAGATCAAATGGTTGTAGCAGTCAAGAGGTCGCAGCGAGTTGATCAGAGCCAGGTGGAACAGTTCGTGAATGAGTTGGTCATTCTTTCACAAGTGACCCACACAAATGTGGTTCAGCTACTAGGCTGCTGTCTTGAGGCAGAGGTTCCCTTATTGGTTTATGAATTTATCACCAACGGGGCCCTTTTTCATCATCTTCACAATACATCGGTCCCAATGTCATGGGAGGATCGCCTAAGGATTGCAGTTGAAACTGCATCAGCACTTGCATACTTGCACTTAGCTGCAAAGACGCCAATCATTCACAGAGATGTCAAGTCATCAAACATACTTCTTGACGGGAGCTTCACCGCAAAGGTCTCTGATTTTGGTGCCTCAAGGCCAATTCCCCAGAATCAGACCCATGTGACGACCTTAGTGCAGGGAACACTAGGGTACATGGACCCTGAGTACTTCCAGACAAGCCAGCTGACTGAGAAAAGTGACGTGTACAGCTTTGGTGTGGTGCTTATCGAGCTATTGACAAGGCAGAAACCAATATCTGATGGCCAGATGGACGAGGTGAAAAGCCTAGCAATGTATTTTAGCACGTTGTTCCACGAGAATCGGTTACTGGAAATTGTAGATTCTCAAGTGGCTGAGGAAGCTGGAATGAGACATGTTAAAACTGTCGCGCAGTTGGCTTTAAGATGCTTAAGGTTGAAAGGTGAAGAGAGGCCAAGGATGATAGAGGTTGCAGTTGAACTTGAAGCACTGAGAAGGCTGATGAAACAGCACTCTGTCCTGAAGGGTGAAGAAGAGCCTGTGCTTTGGGAGTCGAGGTGCCACGGGGAGATGAATTTATGCACGCAACCGAGTTTTATCCATGATGGCACTGCGAAGGATGAAAGCATGGAGATCATTCTACTTCCATCTGGTGATCTGTCTTGTTAGGTCCTCCATACTAATGATCGGGTCCCCTTTGTATGTAGATGGCATGCAATCAGGTAGAAAGAAACCTAGAGTAGGGTTATATTAGTGAGGCTGTCCGCGTTTCATTCATCCTATTTGTTCGAGCCATTCGTACGTGAAGAAACTTTACTGACTCGGCTCAAGTTCCCACTTGTAGTGTACCAAATCTTCGTATGTTAATCAGAATATCCATTTCGTCTTTGCGTTCTGCGGCATTGTCCATTCTGAAGTTTTTTCACTAGCATATTTATCTTATGGAGTTGCGTAGTACTAGTTTAATGAGGACTTCAGCTTCAAAGCAAAATGGGTTCGGAAGGCTACCATAAGAGGATCTGTCTACTTTGATATGCTTTGCATGACAATGAGATTGTAACTGTTTGCTACCTTCCCCGGCATCTCTGTTCGCAGTAATATGACCTCAGGATCTTGTAAAACTATTTTGCCTTCTATAAAAATTCGGTATATGTCTTTGGCATACTCTCGAAAAAACAATCCATGCGATAGATGACAAAGAAAAACCCATCCTGAGTCCTGGCAAGTGACAACTATTTGGTCTCTAGATGTCACCTGTAATGGCTCGTCTAGTTGTAGGACTAATGGTTGACAGGATGGCACTCTGCAAGGGAAGGAGACGCCTGCTAATTTGCGTGCCCGCGTCTGTCAACGTCAAACCGTCGACGAAGTTTGGAAACAATGTCGATTTTCCATGGACGAATGGCTGGCCGGCTGGGACTATCGTGACAGGCGGCGACGACCCAGAAAAGATGGCACCCGCACTACCACGACAGGGGTTGGCTGGCTCGTCGCTTTGGAGGTTGCCTCGGCGGAGGGGTGTGCGACGAACATTACGTTTGAGGTCGCTCTCGTATCAGTGGATAGCTACATGCCGGGCTAGCTAGCTCGCCTAACCTGTGGACAATATGGCTTGACCTTGACCACGTCATAGTGGCGAAGCCATGTTGGGATCTGTGTGCTCCATTGACCACAGAGAATTTTGGAAATTTCTCTGTATAGAAGTATATATTATGCAGTCAGTAAATACTATATGATGA
>NC_061514.1:57313401-57388284 GCF_022539505.1 Lolium rigidum | reverse complement strand
CGTGTTACTATTATCGCGCTCGTGTTACCGTTACTACTGCTCTTATATTATCGCTACTTTTACATCACCCCTGTTACTAGTGCTTTTCCAGGTGCAGCTGAATTGACAACTCAGTTGTTAAGGCTTATAAGTATTCTTTACCTCCCCTTGTGTCGAATCAATAAATTTGGGTTTTACTTCCCTCAAAGACTGTTGCGATCCCCTATACTTGTGGGTTATCAGAGTCCCGGTTGGACTCCACCAACCCTAACCAGCCAACCAAGTGGGAGGGTGGAGTCCATGGTGGACTCCACCTCCTTGGCCGGCCAAGCTAGGGGGGAAAGGGAGAGTCCCTGCCCCCCTAGGTTTTGTCCATATGGCAGTTTTTGAATTGGGTCTTATTCAGATCTTTGGGCAAACCCTTGGGTGTTCCACCTATATAAAGAGGAGGATAGGGGGGCTGGCCGGCCACACCAAGGCTGCCCTTGGCCGCACCCTTCCCTCTCTCCCAAACCCTAGCACCACTCCCTCCTCCACCTCTCTCCCGTAGCGCTTAGGCGAAGCCCTGCCGGAGATCTCCACCACCACCGACACCACGCCGTCGTGCTGTCGGGATTCCGAGTAGGATCTACTACTTCCGCTGCCCGCTGGAACGGGGAGAAGGACGTCGTCATCAACACCGAACGTGTGACCGAGTACGGAGGTGCTGCCCGACTGTGGCACCGTCAAGATCTTCTACGCGCTTTTGAAAGCGGCAAGTGATCGACTACAGCAACAACGAGATCTAATATCGTAGGCTTTGGAAATCTTCGAGGGTTAGTCTCATGATCTTCTCGTTGCTACCATCTTCTAGATTGGATCTTGGCTTGTTATTCGTTCTTGCGGTAGGAATTTTTGTATTTTCTATGCTACGAATCCCATCAGAGAAAGGGGTGCCAGCGGCTGTGGTGGCTGCCATTGAGCCGGGGGGGGGGGGCTTTTATAGACGCCGGCGTCGGGAAAAAAGCGCGGGAAGAGGCGAGAAGCGGCGGGAAGAAAGCGCGGGAACGCGCGGTGCGTGCAAACGCCGGCGACGCGTGGAGGCTGCGCAACACCGACGAGACGTCTCGCCTGCCCCTCCGTCGCCATTAAGGCAAAGCTGCGACGCTTCGGTCGTGTGTCACTGCGCGCGAATAACTTCCGCCGCGAGGTAGACGATGGTTAGGTCCAAACTTGAATGTGCCGCTGACGCATCGACCCCGCCACTCCCTGCCTCACTTTTCGTTGTGTCCGGCGTGCCCGGATCGTCCCCTGTGGGGCGGGGACGGGCTCGGGGCGCCAGACCGTATCGGACCGCGCCGGACAAAAAACGGGTTTGGAGGATGCGGCTAGAAATATTTTTTGTCCGGTGCGTCCCAAATCTCTTTGGGACGGTTTGAGGGACGTGACTGGAGATGCTCTAAGCTCAGGGAGGGCCGGGAGAAGAATCAGTGCATTCGCTTCAGGAAAAAAAACAGTGCATTATATCACGACAGCATTATTTGAGCAAACATTTTTCTGTTTGCCAGTGTTTAGGCGGAGAAATCTGGGGTAACCATCATTTCAAATTCTAGAAAAAAGCCAAACAAAATCCACAATTTCCATAATAACACATTTTTTTTCGATAAAAGGTATTCCATTATTTAAAAGTTTTAAGATTACATCCGGTTTCTGCATAATTTTTCAACATGCACATATCCGCACACAATCAAAGGAACAAAGAGTATAAAAGACTCAATACATATATGTTAGGTAATAAACTTCCTCGCTGTATCCTCCAACCGTGTAGATATCTCCGTAAAATAGTTCTCCGCTCTTCATATGTTGAAGAGACACCATAAATGGAGCAAATTACCGCACCGGTGATAAACTGCATAAGATAATAGCAATAATTCCTAATCCTAATAAGTATCTTAAATCTATGATCCACCCCATTAAGCCAATTACGAAAAATATTGGCAACACTTTGTGGTGGGTATAAGATAGAACCTATTTAGATGGTTGACCATATAAATTTTCTTCTAAAGTGACATTGGAAGAATAAGTGTTTAATACACAACGCCATACTCAACTCAAGAACTAAATACATTACTATTACAATATTGATATGCTTAGTGAGAGTGGCTTTGGTGCTCTCAAGTCAATTTTTCAGTTGTGCAGTAATGCTTGTAGAAATATCGAAAAATACTCTGCACAACAAGCATATGCTTGAACATCTAAACTTTGTGCTATCAGATTATCAGATTACTCGACCTGATAGCCTTTGTGCTAGAATCGCTACATGAATGGCTCGAAATCCCGACGGATGGAAACCCTCGGCGTAGCTACATTGGGCCATCGGCGTAGGCTACGTCGAGGGCAACCCTTAGGAAAGATCCACCTCGGCAGAGCCACGGGGCCCATCAGCGTAGACCCGGTACGCCGACGGCCACCGTCGGCGTCTAGACCCTCGGCGCAATTCACGTCGTCTCGTCCGTTAACTTCAATTGTTATTTTTTTTTTCAGTTTTATGCTTCAAATTTTGTTAATCTTGCATATGGATCATTTTAACTCTAACTACACTTAATGTTAGATCAAATTACACCCATGGTCAAACTTCCCACTATGGTCATCCATCCTCACACTACTCCACCCATAGTACACTTAACATCTTCGTTCCTTTAGGTTGAGCTTCCAAGTAAGAAACAAAACATTATTGATAATACTACCATGTCAGTCCTACTAACCCTTAGACCGTGGTATCATAACTCTTTATTATTTTAAAATTATTTAAATAACCATCAATGGTTTAGTAATAATAATCTTTATGCATGATGCAATTATTAATTTGATTTTTGTTAAACATAAAAAATATATAATCTGATTTTCTGGCAAAAGCTAAAATCTTCCTGCTTTCATATTTCCATTTGAAATTTTGAGAATATAAAAAATGCCAACCGGGTAACCCAGTGAATTCGGATGTAACTTTTTCCCACGATCATTTTGATATATATACATTTTTCCCCACGTCGTATGCAAAAGTTAATGCTATTTTACCCTTTTTTGCAAAAAAAGGTCGAAATTCAAATTTGTTAATTTCTCGCACTAGTAGGAGGTTGCTTAACATACATAAATCTCGAAGGATTTTTTTTTTTGAAGTTTTCTATTATTTTTTGTCATTCAGTTAAAACTTGAAAAGGCGATCCATAGGGGGTGCGTGGAGGGAAAAAAAATTCAAGGTTACGCCGAGGGTGGCCGTCGGCGTAGATAACAAAAAGAGGAAAAAGGCTTCCGAGGGCAGCCGTCGGCATAGCTGTGACGCTGTGACAGCGCTATCACGGCCTAAGTTTTGTGGGCCACATGCATGGGCCCACATCGACGTCCCACAATGCGCCGAAGGCAGCCGTCGACGTAGCGTTTACTAAACCGAGGGGATTGCTACGCCGATGGCCCTTTTAGCGGGCTGGCCTGGCCGCCCCTACGCCGTTGGCGTATGAGTAAGCCATCGGCGCATTGCGCCATTCCTGTAGTGAATTCTTAGAGCCAGCTATTATTCTACTAGGGATCTCCTTGATACAGTTTCTAGGCAAAACGCCTCACCTTATTGGCAGGGCATCATGTATGGTCTTGAGCTACTGAAACAAGGCATTAATTATATGGTGGATCAACTCGGGATCAAGCATTAGGGGTATGGAGGACAACTGGCTACCAAGGGGTAACCTGAAATCTATGGTGAATGCAAGCAAATTAAACAAGATGGGTTTCAGATTTAATTGATCCAACTACAAAAACGTGGAAAGAAGAACTTGTGAGAAAAATATTCTACCCGATGTTGATACAGTTCTACAAATAAACATCCCAACCTCTGTGTTTTCTGCGGGAACAGGAGACCATTCAACATCTCTTTATTGAATGCCCTCTAGCTAAGCTTTTATGGCGTACCGTTAATTTCACCTATGATCTTCCACCTCCGACCAATATTACTAATATGTTTGGTAATTGGTTAAATGGAGTAGATAGACAATCTAAAACTTTTATCCGGATTGGGATTTCTGCTTTATGTTGGTCTATTTGGAGGGTTAGGAATGATATAATCTTTAATAAAAAAACATCTTTTCATTTCTTGCAGGTTATTTATATGATCTCTCATTGGGTTCAGCTATGGGCCCTACTCTCGCCGGAGGGGCAGCGGGATGCTATGGCTTCTGGATGCACACGGCTCCTGATGGTCGCTCAGGATATCTTGTGCCAGGCTGGTTGATTTTTGTATCAATCCTCGGATGGTGTGTGAGTTGTAAACATTAATATTTTGAACCTTTTTTATAATAAATGGCCATGTGCATCGTCATGATGCAGAAGCCGGGTTATACCCCCATTTTGAAAAAAATAGGTTGGCCTTGGATCTGAAGAGGAAAAACTTTATTTCAAGTATGAGCGACAGGCGAGTAGGTGATAGAGATTTATGGAATCTCTTTTGGAAGGCTAATGTCCCACCCAAAGTCATAGTTTTTGGATGGAAATTAGCCTCTAATACCCTGGGGGTTCGAGCTCTTCGCTGTTCGAGAAACATGGACAGATACCAACATCCAGCATATGCGGGATGGAACCTGAAACTAGTCACCATGCCATGATAAAGTGCACAAAGGCTGTTGCCCTTCGGCAATGTCTGAAGGAGACATGGAACTTAGCTGAAGATTATGCTTTCAGGTGTACTGGAGATGATTGGGTGTTGGTGTTGCTAAGTCAGCTCGATGGAAACATGAGGGCAAAAATTCTTTTCATGTGGTGGAGGATTTGACATATGCCTAATAACATCATTTTTGGCGATGGAAAATGTGGAGTCGAACAATCGGCTCTGTACTTGCAAGCGTACCATGAATCCATGCAAGTTATAGGTCGGCAGGATGCTCATAATCCGAAAGGAAAACAAGTTCTTATGGACAAAGGTGAGATTGCAAATAGAAAGGAAACCAAATCTGTTGAAGGTTAGCAGAAACCACAGCAAGGCTGGGCTAAGGTAAACTCTGACGCTAGTTTCTCTATTAATGATGCAACAGGTGCTTGGGGAGCGGTGCTTAGGAATGATAATGGAGAAGTGATGTTGTCAGCCTAAGGTCCTCTACATCATTGTGCGAGTGCCATCGAAGCTGAAGCTAGTGCTATGCTAGATGGATTGAAAGCTATTCTCCCAATTTATGCAGGCCCTTTGGAGGTCGAAAGTGACTGTGCAACCCTGGTGAATGAACTAAAAGATGTGACTCAGAGCAAATCTACTATTGCTGGAACTGTGCAGGATGTAAAGAATATCCTCATGTCCATGTCCGGTGTCCTTATCTTGAAGATAAACAGAATGGGAAACAAAGTGGCACACAAGCTAGCTAGGATAGGATATAGTGAGTTGTGCGGGCGTGTTCTGATTGGTTCTGCTCTTTCCCACGCGATGGATCTAATCAATACCGATTGTAAGCAAAACCATATTATTTGAAATACAAGCCCAAGTACAAAAAATACTATCCTTGGTACAAGCCCATATTATTTGAAATACAAGCCCATATTATTTGAAATATTATCAGTCGAATGGTTTGGTTGTTGGCCTTTGCCCTGATCTAATCGACAAAGGGGTTGCTATTATGCAATATGCCGATGATACGGTCTTATGCTTTTCTCACGACCTTGAGAAAGCCTTGAACATTAAGCTTCTCTTATACCTCTTCGAGCTTATGTCGGGTCTAAAGATTAACTTTCAAAAAAGTGAGCTCTTCCTTATTGGTGGCGATAATATCATCGCGGATCAATATTCTTCCATGTTCGGCTGCCAAGTGGGAACCTTACCTATGAAATACTTGGGAATGCCTGTGTCTTACCGTACCCTAAGAAATTCTGACCTTGACTTCATTAAGGGAAAATTCATTAAGAAGCTGGACGCCTGGAAGGGTGGTGCTGCTTCCTCTGGTGGGAGACTAACTTTAGTAGATGCTTGCCTTTCTAATCTGCCTACTGACATCATGTCCATGTTCCTCCTTAATAAAACTTTCCTGGAACGCTTGAACAAACATAGAAGAAGGTTTTTTTGGCATGGTAAAAAGCAGAAAAGAGGTTACTATATGGTGAAATGGTGTAGGGTTTGCCGATCCAAAAAGAAAGGTGGTTTGGGTGTAAAAGACTTGAGAAAACAAAATATAAGCCTTCTTTGTAAGTGGTGGTGGAAGCTTGAAATCCAAAAAGGTCTTTGGCAGGATATCATCAATGCAAAGTACATGAGAAACAAAACTGCTGCTACTGTTAAAACCAGATTCAATGATTCCCCTTGTTGGAAGGCTCTCTTGAAAATCAAAGACATCTACTTTAGTGGTAGAAAGGTTATTTTAAGTAATGGAAATATTGCCAGGCTTTGGAAAGACCCTATTAATGGAAACCCTCCCTTTTGCGAGTAATTCCCTATGCTCTTTGATCTCTGCCAGTTGCAGGATTGTACTATAATAATGACTGCTATGATGGAAATCCCATTATTTCCTTTCGTAGACGGTTACATGGTGAGTTACTTGGTCAATGGAATTCTATCGTGGCGACGATTCGCTCTCTAACCCTCTCTACTGAAGGTGACAAAATTTCTTGGTCTTTGAACCAAAACTTGATTTTCTCTACTGCCTCTGTTTATAGATGGCTTGAAAAAGACTTGGCTGGTTCCCACAATAGTTGGATTTGGAAAGCAAAAATGCCTCTTAAGATCAAGATCTTTATGTGGCAACTTTGTCAATACGCTATCCTTACTAGGGAAAATTTGAGAAAGAGGAAGTGGCCTGGTTCTCCGCTTTGTTCCTTTTGCAATCAGGTTGAAACAAATGATCACTTGTTTTTTACCTGTAGCACTTCAAGAATTGTTTGGGGCATCCTTGGAGCGGTGATGGGTGTTTCCTGTGTCCCCAATTCGTTTTGGCAAGCCATGACTTGGTTACACTCTTTTATTCCCAACATGGAAAGATTCTTTGTGATTCTTATTGCTGCAAACTGTTGGGCCATTTGGAACATAAGGAATAAAGTGACTTTCGAAAAATATAAGCTGAGATCGCCTAACGAAATCATTTTCGCGTCTATTTCTTTGTTGTTGTACTGGTCACGGCTTCAAAAGGAAGCTAACAAGGAGTGCCTAGCTGGAGGGGCTAACAAGATAGCTGGAGGGGCTAACAAGATGATGCGCAAGGCAGCTGCGGTCTTTGCCAACGTCTCCGCCAGGCCGTGGTTGATGATTACTGAAGGATGAATCAAAGTGTTGATCGTGCCGCTGTTGGAAGCTGCTTGTTTTTGGGCTTCCTGTTCAGAATTAGTGTTTCTCCCTTTTGATGCTGGCTCTTCTATCTAGACTATCCCCTATGGTTGTAGTTTGTGAACTTTGGTCTGTGGTATCAGGTTTTCGTCCCATAGCGGGCGTTCGACGGTGAATGTCCGCAGTGGGTTTCCTGATACTGCCCCAACTCGCTTTTCTTGTTCCCTTCCCCCTCTCCTCTTGTATGTAAAATTCTGAACTCTGTTATTTCCGTTATTGCAATGGAAAGGGGTGGAAGCCCGGTTGGAAAAAAAAGTACAAAAAATATAAATTAAGAACCGTTTGTCTAAATTACAAACTATTTTCAGTTTTGAGCTCCTCCGTCGAGATCTTGAAATCTAGATTCCATTGTAGGTTTTAGGATATTTTTTTACTTTAATAATCACGCGAAATACTCCAGGTCGGGAGCTAGAAGTCGATTTGCATGTCTGCGGACAGGACGTTCAAAAATTGCCATGTGTCACGCTGCTACTTGTTGCCTCTGGCGCATCCGACCTTCTAAGAGGTCAGCCTCCTCCTCTAAGTGGCATCTATGGCATCTATGAAAGAGACTAGACATTATAGTATTTCAGTACCTCCTCGTGTCTAGGTCGCTAGACTTTTTATAGACGCACATCGAGTTTAGGATGTTTTTTTGAACGAGACAGGAGTTTAGGACATGGATCGCAGGATCTGGTTAACAGGTTAAAGATGACCTCAAATGTTTATGTTAAAAGCATTGATCAGGATTTAAACCCGGAACCTTGTGGCTCTCTATATACCGTGCATATAAAATTTGTTGACATCAAACCTGTTCACCCAAATACTGAGGCTGGTAAAAAGGAGATCAATGCATTTATACTTTAACAAGTACACTCTCTCCACCAAACTTACCTTTTACCCAAGGGTCCACCTATACGCGCCCTCTTACAAACTTTGCAAGATCCGTCAACATATATTCGGCGGCCCATTACTTTTCGTGGAAATCCATCCTTCGCTGTCGTTGGTGTTTGTCAAAGAGATGGACTAATAACTTGAGGGCTTATTTAATTTGCAGGATTCTCAAAATGTAGAAATGAGGCATGTCCTCTTGAATCCTATAGAATTATAAATCCAGATCAAGTATGTGTTCACAGGAAAAACAAATCAATTTTAACAAGAGGTTATAGTGGATAGAATTTTTTCTCTAAAAGTGAATCGCATGGATTCCAATCCTGTGAATCAAACAACCAATGTAGGAATATTTTCTAAGAATCTAGATTATCCATAAATCCTTTGAAATGTCTTTGAAATCAAAAGAGCCCTGAGCGTGTGTTCGGGTGTGATCTGCCGTAGTTGGGTCTACACGTAGTCCCGTCCCGTAGGTGCGTCGTTGAAGGTCAAGCCATTTTCCACAGGTTTGGCGAGCCAGTAATGATGATGAGACTACGGGAGCCGCTTCTCCGAAGCATCTCCAAGGAAGCGACGAGCCACCCGTGGGCCGTGGCGGACAGTGAACCTGAACAATGACACATGCTGTTGCCGGTGCCATCTTTTTCTCAGTTGTCTGCTCCTGCCCATGATAGTCTGGTAGAGACCAACTTCATGGAAAATGGGCGTCCATTTCAACATTATGCATTGACTTGGACGAACCGGGTCGGTCTTACCCGTGGCTGGGATACAATTTACAAATGACGCCAACTTTTTAGAGAGTTTAAAATTGCATAACAGAACAAGCAGAACGAAATTATTCAAAAGTAGGGAACCTGAGAGATGAGCCATCAAACTATAAGCATGCTTCACCCACATTCATCAAGGCAAGGGTATAAATTCAATTATAAAGGAAGTCGGGCATGAATCAGGCGGGGAGAAGACGTCTGTACACATAAGTTGATGGCTTTTTTCACAAAATCTCCAAGAGAACGTGAGGCCTTAAATACCAGGAAAACTAAATGAAAGGTCGACATTCGAACAAAGCATAGCAAAGCTCACCGTGCACAAACCAGAGAGGAAGGGACGCCATGCCGGGCGGAAGAGGGAGCAGGCCAGGTGCGGCTGCCGTGGCTGGATGGCAGCTCCGCCCACTCGTGCTCTTCCTCTTTTCAATGGTGCCCCAGCGAGCGCTTTCACAGGGAGAAGCGCGGCCGCCGCAGTCGCCGCTGGATCAGAAGCTGAACATAACGTGCAACAACGTTCAGTATCCATTTGGCGCCAGAGGTAGCTCCCTACCTGGCTTCGAGGTAACATGCGGCCAAAACAATGAAGCCATGCTGCAGATTGGCAAAAATAGCTACAAAATGCAGGATGTGTCGATGGACAGAGGCTTTCTCATCATCTTTGCCGGGCCAATCCGCCAAGTGTGCTATGACCGGAACGGGAAGTCCACGCAGACCAATGGAACCGGTGATATAAGCTTGGAAGGGACACCGTTCTCCTTCTCCAAGCAAAATAAGCTGGTGGCCACTGGATGCAACTACAAACTAGTTGCTAACTTCAGCGGCTCGGTGCTCGGTGACAACCCTCGGCAAACCAGTTGCTCCTCCTGGTGCCATGGGAACTCTAACGTCGCCGATTGCATTAACAGTGTAGCATGCTGCGAGGCCCACATGCCAATGGACAATGCTCAAGATTTCACCTTGACGTTTGACAAGACATCAGGTCAAGTCACTGGCAAAGAGAACGGCACTTGCAGTGCTGCCTTCTTCCTTGACCAAGACGACGCACACTTCAATGGTGGCACAGTTGGTGGACAGAGGCCGCTGAAAGACCTGCTATTGGCAGCTGTTGACCGCAGGATGATCTTGGATTGGGCAATTGGGAGCGGCACATGCAACCAGACCTCGACCTACAACTCGGCGCCGCTGTACTGCAACAATATGAGTGGATGCATCGACGCGCCCCGTGGAACGGGACATCTCTGCAAGTGCAATGCAGGGTCCGACGGGAATCCTTACACTGCAGATGGATGTGCAGGTAAATTTTTCTTCACCCACCGTAGAGATCCCTCCCTTTTCTTTTTGCAAAAATAGGGATATCTATTCCTGACCTAATATTGCAAAGAAACCTGCAATTTCATATGACAGGACACAATAGTCAGTCTTCACGCTTGGCCAAGAAAATAGTCAGTCTTCACCTAAGATGTTGTAATTTAGCCTAAGTAGATTAACAAATAAGTTCTTTTTAGAAAAACTGGACAATCACCTGGTTCCAATTTTCACCTTTGTCAACACAAGCTGATGAAGAGACTGAAATCTAGGCAAGAAAGCTGAACTGCAAAAGTGTTTTCTTAGATCAGCTACAGAGATAAAACCACTGCCGTTATCAGACAATATTGTGCATGGATCATCACTAGCAAAAGAGTGTCATTGCACAAGATCTTCAATTTTCCACAGCTCCAAAGAATATCCATCCATATAATCTTCATATACAGCCATCTGTAATCCTGAAAGGAAATAGATTTTCTTAGTTCCTACATACACCAAACAGCAGCTGAATAGCACATATTGAAGATTTTTCTTCTTATCAATTATCCACCATCATGCCATATTGCCACTGACTCTAAAACATGAACACTAGCACCCAAATGATATCTTTGAATCCAATAAGAAAGCTAATCACTATGTTTGTTATGGGAGCAAAATAACAATGACAATAATAAAATGAATCCTTGAGCCTGTTTGTGGATGCATGTGGAAATCTCATATGTCATGAAACTTGCTTGTTGGTAGAGGGTAAAAGCCTCTGCAACATTCTGTTGCTAGCATTTCTTCTTATTTGCTTTCTTCTATTAAGTTCTGAACTTTCAGATGTTCGATTTCGCTTGGAATAAAGGTGAAGTACAAGACATGTCAATTTGCTAATTTTGTCCTAGTTCGTCAAAAGAATGAATTTGGTGATAGCTCACTAGTTAATTCGATTGCCACTTGTACAAAAAATGGAGAAAATTGTACATGCTTTTATGAATAGAAATATGCCTCTAATTTCTGAAATGAAGTGTTGCAATGCTGGTTTAGATATCAACGAATGCCGGAACGACAACAATGATTGCAACTATCCGGAACTCTGCAACAACACCGAAGGGGGTTTTACTTGCTCATGTCCCCCAAACTTCATTGGTGACGGCCGCAAGACAGGCACAGGCTGCAATGAGTCGCTCATTTCATCTGGTAATGTCCTAATTTATCTGGTAATGTCCTAATGTCTGAGAACATTTGAGAGTTAAATATAGAATGCCTAACTTTGTATATATGTGTCCTGAATGTACTCCCTCCATTCTGAAATACTCTACATCCCGGGCATAAAATTTGTTTTGAATTAGTCTACATTTTAGCTTTGTAATCAACAACACAGAAAACGAAGCAGTCCTGCTCTCTCTATTGGATATCATTAATTTTAATGTAGCTTGATTGGTTGTTCACATATCAAGCTAGTAGAATGTAGACAAAAAGATAATGGAGGGAGTACTTAACAATTCACACAGTATCAAAAGCTAAAACTCGGCTACTGTTACGCACTACCACCGTTTCTTTTTATGTGCTTTGGATATGGATGCGGTCTCCAATGTATTACCTTTGACCATTATCTTTTTTAAGAGTTGGGAAATTAAAAGTATTTCTGACAAATGTACTTATCACATATGCACATGAACATCCAAATACTTTCCTGTATATTAGCTTTTTTTTTTTGAAAGGTTGACTGTATGCATGCCAAACCAATATCTAAAAGGGAACAATTAGAGTATCATTTGGCATTCAGGTTCGATCCCGCGGGAAAAGAATATCTAAACCGAGTTTCTCACATCTTCCTTAAAAAACACCGAGGGGTCCTTCCCCCTCTGGCCTAGTTTTCAGAATATCATTTAGCCTCTTCATGCAGCTATCATATCCATATTGCACTTATAAATGGGTCAATTACACCATATTGTACTCTATTAATGTTCAACTCTTCATAATGCTCCAGAATTGTTTTCTTTCTCAAATTTGCGGTAGAAACAATAAGAAACAACACAATATTTGGTAGTTAAAACAAAAAATCATCCTAGGGGTATTGCAGACTTTTCATCATACAACTCGGACAATAAGCTAGGATAGTGGAAGCCGAAAAGAATTGAACTGCAGTTTCTCTTAAGCTTATCTTCACTGCTGTTTCTCTGGACAGCACAAGCTGAAGCTGAAAAGACCTGGGCCTTACTTCTAACTTCCACATTTTTTTAAGCACGCACTTTCATCTTGGTCTCCAAGCTGTAGACAGATATCATATATATATATGTCCATCCTATGGTAGAAGTACTTCAGATTCTCAAGCGAGAAGCGCTGATGTAGCCATGTATATTTCCATGTTACCGTTAGTGAAGAGCTAATAATGACCATTCTTTCAAAATGCAGGTTCCCCTATGCAACAACCGCAAGGTATGAAAAATAGTATTTGCTGACCAGTCCCACAAGAGGACTAATTGGTGGTACTGACGATCTATGGCTCTCTACTAGGTTTGGATGTGTGCATTAATCCCGAAAAGAACCCCTGCACGTACACCATCTCTTGCAATGATGGGCAAGGGGCAGTTGCATGCAATTGTCCACCAGGCATGAGTGGCGATGGCTGGAAAAGGGGAAGTGGCTGTCAAAACGAAAAACACTTCCCTATAGATATTGCTTTGGGTAACTTACTCCACACACCTGGAATTAGCAAATTTGATTATTATTTTTTTCTTTTCCTCCTTATTCTATTGAGGCAATTCCCAAGTAAAGCAGTTATGCAATGCTGGTGACCTGGTGTACCGATGTAGTTTAGAGCGTTTATATGAACACTAATTCATACCTGGCCCGAGAAAAGGACTCAAAAATCGGCGGAGAAACCTCACGCAAGCAGATGTGCAAACACTAGATGCATCTGCAAAATTTCATGCATTTTTTTGCAATTTAAAGCTCTAAAAAGAAAATTTCGGTCTACGCAAAATTGTACTTTTAGCCCCTCGTCCTTATGATTTTAGTACAGACCACAAATAAAAAATTCCACCAAATTCATATCTGTATAGAGTATTCACACATCTTCATGCGTTTTTTTTCTTAAAAAAAACTTGCAAACGCAACATTTTCTAATGAAGTGTAACCTATATTATTGATCTTAAGATGGCTTATACAGATGACCAGCTCCACAAGGTATAAAACATTACACAAGTATACTTATAGAGCGTTCAGGATTTATGACCACACGAGAAGGCTACCTGGATTAAACACATCTTCACAAATGTTAAAGAGATAGGCCAGTATTGCATCTGCATGGGCATAATCAGACGTAACTCGGCACCTGTCAGCATTTCTTACAATGTTATTTCCATATGTGTTACATGAAGAACAAAGACTTACACCAGATATACATGTTTTCATCCAATATTTGCAGGTGTTGGCCTTGCACTTGTGGTTACAATAACAACCACATCTCTGTGCTACTACTGGGGCATGCGGAGAAAAAAGGTGAGAAAAAACATAGCTGAGTTATTCCGTAAGAATGGAGGCTTGCTGTTGCAGCAGAGATTTTCGGCAATTACATCTCAAGGTAAGGACTCGTCAGCAAAGATATTCAGTGCGGAAGAGCTCAAGAGTGCTACCAACAATTATAGTGACACTCGAATCCTTGGCCGAGGTGCATATGGGACAGTGTATAAGGGTGTTCTTCAAGATGAGGCTGTGGTTGCCGTAAAGAAGTCCAGGGTGTTTGATGAGAGTCAGGTGGAGCAGTTTGTCAATGAGATCACAATCTTATCACAGACCGATCACCCAAATGTTGTCAAGCTTTTGGGATGTTGTCTAGAGACACAAGTTCCATTGTTGGTGTATGAGTTCATACCCAATGGAACACTCTTCCAGCACATTCACAACAGAAGTGCACCTGGCTCCTTAACATGGGAAGATACCTTACGGATAGCTGCAGAAACAGCAGAGGCACTTGCCTATCTGCACTCCGCATCTTCTGTACCAATCATTCACAGAGACATTAAATCAAGCAACATACTCTTGGATGAGAACTTTGTGGCTAAAATATCAGACTTTGGTGCATCAAGATCAGTTCCATTTGATCAAACTCATGTGACTACCCTTATTCAAGGGACTATAGGATACCTTGATCCTGAATATTTCCAAAGCGGCCTGCTCACAGAGAAGAGTGATGTCTACAGTTTTGGAGTAGTTCTTGCAGAGCTCTTGACAAGGCAGAAGCCTATTTCTGTAGGCCGACCAGAGGAATCATGCAACTTAGCCATGCATATGGTGATTCTATTTAATGAAGAGCGCCTAGTTAAGGAGATAGAGCCACGCATTTTGGCAGAAGCAGGTGAAGAGCAACTTTGTGCAGTTGCGCAGCTCACTGTGAGATGTTTAAATATGAATGGACAAGAACGACCCATTATGAAGGAGGTGGCATCAGTTTTAGATCAGCTAAGAAGGTCATTCATCACCAAGGAGCAAACTATGAGAAGAGAAGATGAACCTGTACAAGAAAATAATGTACAAGAGCACCTTCTACATGAGACAAGCTCGATTTCCAGCCTGCACTGCGCGGAAGGAAGTACACAATTGAGCATGGAGGCTGAAATGAGAGCTTCTTCTCACATGCCAAGATGACGCTTCTCATATTTTATTTCATGTAATCTCAAAGACAATGTGCAATTTGCTATGTAGAAATGATGTAAAATAGCTCCGAGTAATCATTATTTACTTATTTAGGCCAGCAATCACCACAGGGAAATTCTTGATATCTCAACTGTGGGGTCAGATCCAATTATACTTTCGAGGTCTACACATTTGAATGGTATGGCGATTGTTTTCCTTCATTTTGATCTAAATCAGGCATTAGAAAATCTCTCTCACCTGGCCGACATTGACATGTATGCAAAACCAGGGGAAGGCGGTGTGCCCGTGAAAACCTAGTCACACGCACCTAATTACCCCCCCTCAGGATTAGGTTGTCATTGTGCAGTTTTTCCATGGTTCCAAAGAAATTATCCTGATTCGAACATAAGCACTTGAGGCATAGCTTAAGGATGGACATTATACACACAATCAGTTACTCTAGTATACACATATACTACGTATTGGTGATTTCCGCACATACAGATCACTGTTCATGGCTCCATGGGTATAGTTTACCACTTTAGGGGCTGTTTGGAATGACTGCAAGGCCACATTATACCCTATATCAAGTCTACAAGGATTTGACGCAACCACAACATTTGTAATGTTTACATCCAGTCCAAACGGGACCTAAAGCATACTCGACCTGAATCTTAGATGGAAGTATGAAGGCTACGAGTAGCCTGATCCACCTAGTTTCCAAACTGTTCTAAGAGTTCAGTACAAACCAGGGGAAAAAAAGTCCTACGAACATGACTGAAACGGCAACTAAGCACCAGGATTGCTCCTACTGAAATAGATAGTATAACTAATTTGATATGAATAGGGCTTAAACCAAGTACGCCTAGTAGTACTGTACTAGTTTAGCGTCTATTGTACACGCCGCCATTCAGCAATAGTAAAAATATAGAGATTAAAATCCTAGGGTTCTAGACCCTTACCTCGCTGCCATGGCGCCAGGCACGGCGGCTCCGGCCCCGGGTGGCCTCCCCGAGCGACCTCCAGCCTAATCGCCGCCCACACCCTCCGAGCCCCTGCCAGGATTCGCGTTGTTCGGTGCTACATTTTGTCGCCCCGGGCCTCGGTCCGAGATGGCACGGTGAGCCGACCTCCTGAGCCTCACGGTCGTGGGCTGATGCCCACCCGGCGTCCAGTCCGTCCCCTGGCCCTGCATACACCGGCAGCGAGGGCGATGCGGCCGTGCCACACATTGGAGTTTGTGACAGAGGAGAAGATGGCAGAAGCGACGAGAAGTGGGGCAGAAGTGGAGTGGGAATAGAAGCCCAAGATGTCACGACTAGCAGATAGTTTACTGAGATGAGGCCCGTGACCCAGAGAATTGTGAAGCCAAGGATCTTGCGGGCGATGCGCCCGGGGGCAAATCCTATACACCGACCAGGTCGGTGTGTACGGCATGCCGCACACCCCTGGTCGGGTATAGGGCCCGGCCCATTTCGACCTTTTCCCTTCTTTTTTTTCGTTTTCTGTTTATTCTTTCTCTTTTCTTTTCTGTTTCTTTTTCCTTTTTTTTGTTTCATTTTTTCCTTTTTCTTTTTTCTCAAATTCATAAAATGTGCAATTTTAAAAAATGTAAAATTTTGAAAACTGTTCAAACTAAAAATTGTTCAAACTTAAAAAATGTTCAAATCCAAAAATGTTCAAAGTGAAAAAAATTGTTCGTATTTGAAAAATGTTCATATCAAAATATGTTCAAATTTAAAATATGTTTATGTTCGAAAAATGTTCAAATTTTAAAGAAAATTAAAAATTTTAAAAAATGTTCAATTTCAAAAAATGTTCAAATTTGCAAAATGTTTAAATTCTAAAAATTGTTTTTAATTTATAAATTTTTGAAAAAATATTTTTAAAATAAAGTCATAAAAATTAAACCTTTTGAATTTGAAAAAAAACGGATTCAGAAATATTTCTGCTTTTTAAATAACGAAAATATATAAACATAAAAGAAAAGGAGAATAAGAAAAACAAAAAAGAACTTACCTGATGGGCCGCGGCCCACTACATAACGGTCGGGTCGGGGGGTGTGCGGCTGTAACATCCCAAGTTTCAACAATAATAAAATCAAGTGAGAGATTTCAATTACTCAAATTTTGCAACAAACAAAAACTTTTTATATGCATATAGTGCCACATATAGTTTCATGCATTTGAGTGAATTTCTTTTGTGCAATTGCCATGATGAGTGTTAGTATGATGATCAATTAGTGTTAAACCCTAAACTAAGATCACCTAACCCTAAATTGAGGAGAATAAAAGAAAAAGAGAAAAGTCCATTTCTCTCTCACATACACTTAGGCCAAAATTGCAAATCTTCACTAAAGGTCACCATAGCTCAATCTTTGGTTTCTAAAATACTTATATAACTCAAACAAACCCAAATGCATTGAAGAAACCAAAATCAAATCCAAATTCAACTCAAAACCATCTCACATGTGATGATGGTCATTTGGGTAAATTTTAACATGATCCCCTCTTTACCCCTCTCGGTTTAATTCTTTCCTAAACCAAACTTAGTCAACCAATGCCATGTCATCCAAGACCATGTCAAGGTCTACAACTTTCATGTTGACCACCCTCCCTAGAGTTGACTAGGTTGACCAGAATATGGGTGCAAAGAGGGAACCCGAGAGAGAGAAGAAGATGACCTCAAATTTGAAAATCTGCAATTCTTTTCCAAATTGAACCCCACCACCACCAAACTAACTTATAATTGATATGTTTGAGATGTACCAAAAAGATTTCCAAAAATCATCAAAAAAGTTCATGCGGCCATTTTAACAAACACTTGGCAGGCATCATTTCCAATTTGTGTTACACTCTTTTGTCCATCGGTTCCTTGCCTAAACCCACTTTAACCCGTGATCATTTGATCCCTCTGGCTCCCCTGCATCAAGCTTGGCACATGCTAGGGCTTGGTAGAGTGGAAAAGTGTGGAGAAACTCACCATGTCAAGCACACCCGGCCACCTTTGGCACCCCTCTCTCTGGCCTCTCTCTCAACTCTTCTCCTTGTCCCAGAGCATCTTGGCATCACGAGGAACCCCACCGTACACGCCCCAGCAACGCCAACGCTCGCCATTGGCCGGAACGCCCGTGTCCAAAACCATGCCAGGACGCGCCAGCACGCGCGCTCACCGCGCACTGGACGCGCCAGTACGTCGCGCGCTCGAGCGACGCCGTCCTCCCCCTGCATCCCTCCCATCTGCGTAGAGCATCTACTCCACGCCCTCTACCACCTAGCCACACTCGAGCGACTGCGGAGGCCTCGTCACCGTCGTCCTCGCCGGCGAAGTACCGCGGGTACCGAAATGATCACCGCACGCGCTCGAGTGATTCCGCCGTCCTCTCGCTGCGCCCGCTGCACCTAGAGCATCGCCAGGACAACGCCTACACGATGCCGTCCTTCACTTGCCCCTTGGATCGCCGGAAACGCCACGCCATGGCCGCTCCCCACGGCACCCCACGGCCACCTCCCTCCCGCTATAAATACAGGACCTCAGCCCTCCATTTCTTCACACAACACGCTCCCCTCTCACCACTGATCCTCCTCCCCCAGTCAATTTCACCTCACACCGCCGGAGTAGCTCGAATCGCGAGCTCGAAGCCGCCGGAGCTCGCGGAAGCTCTGCTTCGATTGGAGCCTCCCCGAGCGCCGCCGCTGCACCAGGCTGATCCTCGTCGACCACCACTTCTCCGCGCATACTGCCAGACACCTGCAACGGCCTGGTAGGCTCTCCGACCCCCTAGGCTCGCCGCCAGTGTGCTCGCCTCTCGCCGGAGACGACGACGCTCACACGCCGTCGATCTCCTTTCTAATCCAACGGCCCCTTTTGCTCGTACCGCTTCGCTGTGTTAAAACACACTGACAGGTGGCCCCCACCTCGTCAGGGCAGCCCACTCGCACCCGTGGCTTGTTGGGCTGCGCAGTAAAATTAAATACCGTTTCGGCCCGTTAAGGTTTCCCACCCAAGCCCAAGGTTCAAATATAGATTTAATCTTAATTCGAATGTGCTGCTGATGGTTTAGTAAAATTTGAATAGTTTGAAATCTGCCAAACCAAATTTAGCAAACTTTATACCGTTGGAAAGCCCATGAATTTATCTAGCTAATGCCACTGGTCCCACCTCCATTTTCAAAGTAGATTTAATTTGATAAAAAAGACAAGACAGGGACTTTTGAACATTCAAACTTTATTCAAATTTCAACCATAATAGATTTTGAATTGATTCCAACTCTAATAAATCACAAATGATGTCCTCTAATTGATTATGCAATAATATAGATATGTTATTTGTATGATCATGGACTAGATGAAATAAAATGACTATGTAGTCAATTCTAGAGCAATTAAAATTGAAATTCAAATTTAACAAATAATATGAGAGCTACCCTCTCATTTAAATCTTGATCCTAAGTAATATTACCAGGGGAAAAGACTTATGCTAATGAACCCCTTATAATTATTACTTAGAGATTTTAATTCATTAAAATGTTAGTATTAAACTATGTGAAGTGTAGCACTTCAATTAAATTGTACTCACATATAATAGATATGAAATGTTGACTTGGGTCAACCTATATTTCATACCTGAATATTATATGATGAGATTAAATCTTAATATGAGGTAATGAGGAGAAAGTGATTTCTCTAAGGAGCTACATACCAAAGTTAAGAAATAGTAATAATAATAGGAGGAAATTATTTTTCTCTTAAATAAGAACTCATCCAACAATCCACCATGCCATGTTTGATTGATGATAGGATTAGTGTGTGAACCCTTTTAAGTGTTTCTAGTTTAGTATGTGAGCTTGGTTTAGTATTTATACCTCGTATTCGTATATAGACGCTAGTAACAAGGAATACCAAGAGGAGGAGGCCTACTCACAGGAAGAAGAAGAGAACTTCGATAACTACTCAGCTCAAGGCAAGCTAACCCTTGCTAAACACAAGTGCTTAGCTCTACAAGAGCAAAGGCACCATCACCCTTTACTTTTATGTATTACCTATCCCATGATTTTACTTACTTTTACTTTTGCTTATTTATTACAAAGTACTTTTTGATTTATGATTCACTTGGTCTAGAGTAGAACAATACTTGGATTTAGATTAGCACAACTCAAAGCTAGATAGCACCCCTCATATAGTTGCTAGTGCTAATCAATTAAAATTGACTACTCTAGATGGGAACATGGTGAAGTGAAATGACTTTGAAAGAAAGTAAAGTGGAGATGGATGTGAACAAAAGAAGATGGTGATTTTTGATAAAATTGATGATGGGGTTTGAATGCGATACCCTTCCAATTATACAAGTACCCCCACAATACCTGATTATGGGTAGGGCTTAACTAGAAATTTGTGTGTTTTAGTATGGGTTCCCTCTAAACAAGCATCATAGGGGTTACGCCGAGGCTGCCTCCGTATATGAGAAATAATGTGAATATGAGGTGAATGTACGACCCAAGCCCTGTGCAGTTCCCGGGTTAACAGTTGGTTTTCACCGGGAGGCCAAGCTCATGGGGAGAGGTGCCTATACTAGGACATATAAGTGAAAGGTTAAGGTTGATGATCCGCGTACTGAGTTACGATGATTCGGGGTTATCCTCGACGGATGTAATCAAAAGTTGTGGCACAAGAGTACAACCTCTCCAGAGTGTTAAACCTATTCGAATAGCCGTGTCCGCGGTTATGGACGATTGGAAAGGCCATACTATCTCCGTTGTCAGAATTCTGAAATGATGAATTTGAATGATGACTTGACTTGAATCCCAAATGAATGGTGGGAATGACACTAATGTTCCCACTTGAGTTAGTCAAGCAAATGATGGGTTTTTACTAAATGTTTACCGAATTAAAACTTGGCTTTATGCAAATAAACCTAGAGCTTAGCACCCCTTACTACACTTAATATATTTTACCTTAGTATTAGTTTGCGAGTACTTTAAAGTACTCATGGCTTTGCCCTGGCTATTCAAATGCCAGACTTTGAAGAGGAGCAACAGTATCAGGATGACGGACAACGGGACGTCTACGATAACTAGGATCGTCTTCTAACGTCAAGCGTTGCTCGTGGAATAGATAGTCCACTACTACTACGCTTCCGCTACTTATTGGTGATGTTGAACAATCTATTTGTGTAATATTGGATCATGTGATCCCTTGTTGTAAGACATTATGTGTTGTAATAAATGATGACTCTGAACTACTTACTATTATGTCTCGCAAAAACAATCTTCCTGGGATTGCGATGTATGATGTAATAGGGCATCCGGACTTAAAAATTCGGGTGTTTACAAGTTGGTATCAGAGCCATTGTTTGACCTTAGGAGACCCTAGTTAGAATGGACGTTTGACAAACTTAGTTTTAATTATAATGAATTGAATAATTATGAAAAATACAATCATACCCTTACCTTTGAGATCTTTTTAAAATAGCCAAATTCATGTTCTTATTTATAAGTACTTAAAATTTTGAACACTTGCACTTCTCTAACTTGCTCATCAATCTCTCTACAGATGGAGCCCATCATCCCACTGGAGCCCTTCATCCAGACTCAAGTGTACGAGCTGGCAAACGGGGGGGATGTCATCTTTGAGAGGGATCTGTTCGCCCTCTCTGAGTTCCTCGGACGCTCGCCTCCCGTGTTCTACGGGGGCCAGATCGCTGATCAGACCGGAGGCCAACTCCAATGGATCATCATGGCTAACCTCCCCGGACAGCCGGAGTCACCCATGTTCCGCCAGATTCAGTTCTCTCTCCGAGAGAACACTTGGGTGGATGGACTCGCCCGTGCTCTCCAAGAGGGTCTCGCTCGTCTGTGCGGGCAAAACTCGGTGGCGATTGAAGGGGAACGCTTTGCACACTTTGCAAGGCACTCCTCTCTTGGGCTGCCCATCAGCCTCGCCGTTCCACCCCGTGCTGAGGCACCACGTGGACCACCTCGACTTTATGCTCTTCGAGACCCGTGCGGAGCTGGACAACTCCCGCGCCTTCGCCAACAAGCACCCACCTCCGAGCTGGTTCAGCGGGCGGAGACCATTCAGTGTCATCGCCAAGGAGCATCGGACTCTCCGCCACTGGTCTCCAAGAGGGAGAACACCATCAACCGCCTCAAGGCCAAGATCGCCGTCTCGAAGGAGACCATCTCCATTCAGGCGGAGCAACTCCAAGCTCTGGAAGGAGAAGGCGAGGGAGAAGACATCCAAGGGGATGGCTACTCCTACGTCAGCAACGATAATGACTACGAGGAGGACGATGAGGGAGACCTGGACTTCCACCAGCACCTGCCTGCCGGGATGGACACCACCTTCCCGCTCCGCATCGATGGATAGTAGTTCCGTCTAAGCACTTGCGTCTCGTGATATGTATCGGTCCTTTGTACCCGCCCCATGTATCGTAGATTGTTGAAAGGGTTCTTCAAACCCTCCGGATTGTTGGCTTGTAATATTTGCTACCTTCATAACTATGTTCGTGTGTGTAATATTATTATTATTATTATGAATCAAGTTTAAATTGTGTGAATTAATCCCAAAAATGAGCCATAGAAATTTCCCTCTCATCTCATTATCCATATCCCTGTTCAGATGGCACCTCCAACTCGCAACATGACTCAAGAGGCGATGATGCAGATGTTGCAACAGATGTTGGCTGATAGAGAAGTTGAGAGAGCTGAAAGGCAAGCCAACTTAGTTGTACTTCAACAGACTTGCACGTAACAATCGAGGCCACGGAAACCATGACCACCCTGGGTCAAAGCTGAAAAACTTCCAGAACACCAATCCACCGGTGTTTAGCAAGACGGAGGAACCCCTTGATGCCGATGATTGGCTCCAGACTATGGAGAACAATCTGGAAGTGGCCGGAGTGGAGGAGCATGACAAAGTGCTATTCGCCACCCACTATCTGGCAGGACCTGCACGTGCCTGGTGGACAAGTGCTCGCGCATTGAATGCGGGGCAAATGATGACTTGGGCAGATTTCAAGCTCAAGTTTAGCAAGTATCACGTGCCACCGGGTCTCATCAAGAAGATGCGGGATGAGTTCCGCGAACTGAAGCAAGGCCGTCTAACCGTGGTAGAATACCGCGACAGATTCCTCACTCTGTCAAGGTACGCCCGGATGAGACCGACACCAACGAGAAGAGGAAGGAGAGGTTCCCGAATGGACCGCATGATGAGATGCGGACTGTGCTGATCAACATTCCCTTTGCTGATCTAGAAGCCCTCGTTGACTCCGCCATCCGGATGGAAGGAAAGATCCATCGGGCCAATGAAAACCGCAAGCGCCGCATGATGAATCGAGTGGGCCCAGCAACACCCACAAGTATCGCCCCAGCTCAAGTGGAGGGTTTGCCCCAAGAAACAACAAGCCCCCGATGCAGAACTCACGTCCGGGTTATCAGAACCGGAGTGGAGGAAACCCCAGGCCAGGAGGCCACCACAACAAAAGCAACTACAACAACAACAACAACTTCAACCGCGCCCCACCTCGAGCCCCCAACCACAACAACAACACCTCCAACACTGCTCCAAGGACTGGGAGCAACGCTGTTCCCATCACTCCCAAGGACAAGTCCACCATCACTTGTTACGAGTGCGGAGTGGTGGGGCACTACTCCAACGAGTGCCCCAAGCGACTCGCCAAGACCGCCGCCAACACCTCCGGCCTCGCTCAGCAGCGGCGCCGTGTCGCCAACAACAAGAAGTTCACCCCCAACAACCCGAACAACCGTAGCGGCCGCCTCTTTCACATGAGTGCGGAAGAAGCTCGGGAAGCCCCGGATGTTGTGTCGGGTATGTTCTCTCGTTAACTCAATACCCGCAAGAGTGCTTGTTTGATTCCGGAGCATCGCATTCGTTTGTTACCGAAGATTTTGCATGCACTAGTAAGATTCAACCTATCGGTTTGAAGCATGTCATGATAGTTCAAATACCCGGATCAACCACTAAAGCTAGAAAAATTTGCAAAGATGTTCCTATCGAATTCATGAAATAGAATTTTTTGCAAATTTGATTGTTCCGGGAACAAAAGGTTTGGAAGTAGTACTCGGGTATGGACTGGATGTCGAAACATCATGGGCTGATTGATTGTGCCAAGAAGGCCATCACCATGACTAGTAGCACCGGAATATTAGTCGAGCACATATCTGAAAGATTGCCCAGAAAATTTACCTGCAACCAAAGTCTAGCTAAACCCACCTTGGATCGGATCGAGGTCGTTTGTCGATACCCCGATGTGTTTCCCGATGATCTACCCGGTATGCCCCCGGATCGGGATATCGAGTTTATCATTGAGTTAATCCTCGGAACCGGACCTATAGCCCGAGAGAGCCTATAGTATGAACCCGGCAGAGTTAGTGGAACCGAAGAAGCAACTGGATGATATGCTATTCAAGGGTCCGATTAGGCCAAGTGCATCACCTTGGAGATCACCGAGCTTTGTTTGTGGACAAGAAGGATGGTGCAAATCGTTTATGTACGGATTATCGTAAACTTAACGATGTCACCATCAAGGACAAATATCCCTTGCCAAAGATAGAAGATTTGTTTGACCAACTGACCGGTGCCAAAGTGTTCTCGAAGATTGATGTGAGGACTGGTTACCATCAACTGAAGATTCGTGCCACTGATATTCCCAAAACTGCTTTCACCACCCGATATGGATTGTATGAGTACAATGTCATGTCATTTGGATTAACCAACGCCCCCGCTTATTTCATGAATCTCATGAATAAGGTCTTCATGAACTTCCTGGATAAGTTCGTCGTTGTTTTCATCGACGACATCCTTATCTACTCCAAATCTGAAGAACAGCATGAGCATCACTTGGAAGTGGTCTTAGATACCCTTCGGGAGCATCAGCTGTACGCCAAGTTCAGCAAATGCGAGTTCTAGTTGAAGGAGGTAGGATTCCTGGGACACATATTGTCCGCCGGAGGAATTGCCGTTGACCCCTCAAAGATCAAGACTGTTGAAGAATGGAAAGCCCCAACCACCCAGACTGAGGTCCGTGCATTTCTCGGATTGGCGGGATACTACCGCCGATTCGTTGAAGGATTCTCAAGCATAGCCACCAATGACTCAATTGTTGAAGAAGGACAAGAAGTTCGAATGGACGGACAAGTGTGAAGAGAGTTTCCAACAGCTTAAGAGCAGACTGACTTCAGCGCCAATACTAATCATGCCGGACATCACCAAACCATTTGATGTGTATTGTGATGCTTCCAAGATTTGTCTTGGATGTGTGTTGATGCAAGAAGGGAAGGTGATATCTTACCTGTCAAGGCAACCGAAGCCAGCATGAGCAGAACTATCCAACCCATGACTTAGAGCTAGCAGTCGTGGTTTTAGCACTAAAAGTGTGGCGTCATTACCTCATGGGTAATCGATGCGAGATCTATTCAGATCACAAGAGCTTGAAGTATATCTTCACTCAGAAGGAGCTGAACATGAGGCAGAGAAGATGGTTAGAGCTAATCAAGGACTACGATATGGAAATTCACTACCACCCCGGCAAGGCCAATGTGGTAGCGGATGCTTTGAGTAGACTGCCGTGCCAGTTGAACTCAATGATCGCAGAAGAGCAACCTAGCCTGTTTCAAGAGTTTGAACAATTTAGAATGGAGTTAGTAAGTGAGGGATTTATCGCTAGCATTGAACTTCAACCCACCCTGATTAGTCAAATCAGGGAAGCCCAGAAAGGAAATGCAAGTATTGATGGGATTAAGAGCCAAATAGCTGCAGGAAAAGCACCGGGATTCACTGTTGATGAAGAAGGAGTGCTATGGTACAACGGACGCCTTTGTGTGCCGTCAGATTCGGAGTTGAAGCAAGTCATTCTGAAAGAAGCTCATGACACCCTTTACTCCATTCACCCCGGAGGTACCAAGATGTACCAAGATTTGAAGGAACAATTCGGTGGCATGGAATGAAGAGAGAAATAGGGAGCTACATTGCCAAGTGTGACATCTCGTCAAAGAGTCAAGGCAGTAACATCAACGCCCCGCAGGACTATTGCAACCCTTACAGATTCCCGAATGGAAGTGGGATTCTGTCGGAATGGACTTCATCATCGGACTACCCAAATCTAGTAAAGGAAATGATTCTATCTGGGTAGTGGTCGACAGGTTGACCAAAGTCGCCCACTTCATCCCCGTCAAGACCACCTATTAAGGACCGAGACTTGCAGAGTTATACATCTCAAGAATAGTCAGCCTGCACGGAACCCCGAAGTCGATAGTATCCGACAGAGGATCCCAATTCACCTCCGCATTCTCGGCGTAAAGTGCATGAAGGACTCGAACTCGTCTGAATTTTAGCACAGACCTATCACCCGCGTACGTATGGACAGACCGAACGAGTCAACCGTATACTAGAAGATATGTTGAGAGCATGTGTGCTAGAGTATGGATCTAAGTGGGAAGACCGCTTGCCGTACGCGGAATTCTCATACAACAACGGCTACCAAGCCAGCCTTGCGGATGGCCCCTTTGAAGCCCCGTACGGAAGGAAGTGCCGTACCCCTCCGAATTGGTCGGAAGTCGGAGAGAGTCAAGTCTTTGGACCAGATATTCTCCGCGAAGCCGAAGAGAAGGTTCACAAGATCCGCGAGTATCTCAAGACCGCTCAATCAAGACGAAGAGCTACGCCGACAAGAGACGCCGAGAGATGACCTTCGAGATCGGAGATTTCGTATATCTCAAAGTGTCCCCCCTTAAAGGAATGCAGAGATTCCAGCTTAGAGGAAAGCTTGCACCCCGATATGTCGCACCCTTCAAAGTCCTGAGTCACCGAGGAGAAGTGTCATATCAACTGGAGTTACCGGAAGAAATGTCAGCGGTGCACAATGTGTTTCACATCTCGTTACTCCGGAAATGCTTAGAGGTACCTGAGAAGACCGAGGTTTTCAAGAACATCGACCATCGAGCTGTGGATATCAACTCAGATCTGACATACCGCGAAGTACCTATCCGCATCTCGGAAGAAGCCTTCGAACCACCCGTACCCGGAGTATCAAATTTCTCGAAGATCCAATGGAGTAACCACACCGAAGAGGAAGCCACTTGGGAGAGAGAAGATTTCATGAAGACTGAGTACCCAGATCTCTTTAGTACCTAGTTTTCTTTAAGATCTCGGGACGAGATCTTTTATAAGGGCGAAGGGTTTGTAACATCCCAAGTTTCAACAATAATAAAATCAAGTGAGAGATTTCAATTACTCAAATTTTGCAACAAACAAAAACTTTTTATATGCATATAGTGCCACATATAGTTTCATGCATTTGAGTGAATTTCTTTTGTGCAATTGCCATGATGAGTGTTAGTATGATGATCAATTAGTGTTAAACCCTAAACTAAGATCACCTAACCCTAAATTGAGGAGAATAAAAGAAAAAGAGAAAAGTCCATTTCTCTCTCACATACACTTAGGACAAAATTGCAAATCTTCACTAAAGGTCACCATAGCTCAATCTTTGGTTTCTAAAATACTTATATAACTCAAACAAACCCAAATGCATTGAAGAAACCAAAATCAAATCCAAATTCAACTCAAAACCATCTCACATGTGATGATGGTCCAGGTAAATTTTAACATGATCCCCTCTTTACCCCTCTCGGTTTAATTCTTTCCTAAACCAAACTTAGTCAACCAATGCCATGTCATCCAAGACCATGTCAAGGTCTACAACTTTCATGTTGACCACCCTCCCTAGAGTTGACTAGGTTGACCAGAATATGGGTGCAAAGAGGGAACCCGAGAGAGAGAAGAAGATGACCTCAAATTTGAAAATATGCAATTCTTTTCCAAATTGAACCCACCACCACCAAACTAACTTATAATTGATATGTTTGAGATGTAAAAAAAAGATTTCCAAAAATCATCAAAAAAGTTCATGCGGCCATTTTAACAAACACTTGGCAGGCATCATTTCCAATTTGTGTTACACTCTTTTGTCCATCGGTTCCTTGCCTAAACCCACTTTAACCCGTGATCATTTGATCCCTCCGGCTCCCCCGCATCAAGCTTGGCACATGCTAGGGCTTGGTAGAGTGGAAAAGTGTGGAGAAACTCACCATGTCAAGCACACCCGGCCACCTTTGGCACCCCTCTCTCCGGCCTCTCTCTCAACTCTTCTCCTTGTCCCAGAGCATCTTGGCATCACGAGGAACCCCACCGTACACGCCCCAGCAACGCCAACGCTCGCCATTGGCCGGAACGCCCGTGTCCAAAACCATGCCAGGACGCGCCAGCACGCGCGCTCACCGCGCACTGGACGCGCCAGTACGTCGCGCGCTCGAGCGACGCCGTCCTCCCCCTGCATCCCTACCACTGCGTAGAGCATCTACTCCACGCCCTCTACCACCTAGCCACACTCGAGCGACTGCGGAGGCCTCGTCACCGTCGTCCTCGCCGGCGAAGTACCGCGGGTACCGAAATGATCACCGCACGCGCTCGAGTGATTCCGTCGTCCTCTCGCTGCGCCCGCTGCACCTAGAGCATCGCCAGGACAACGCCTACACGATGCCGTCCTTCACTTGCCCCTTGGATCGCCGGAAACGCCACGCCATGGCCGCTCCCCCACAACACCCCACGGCCACCTCCCTCCCGCTATAAATACAGGACCTCGGCCCTCCATTTCTTCACACAACACGCTCCCCTCTCACCACCGATCCTCCTCCCCAGTCCAATTTCACCTCACACCGCCGGAGTAGCTCGAATCGCGAGCTCGAAGCCGCCGGAGCTCGCGGAAGCTCGCGCTCGATTGGAGCCTCCCCGAGCGCCGCCGCCGCACCGAGCCGATCCTCGTCGACCACCACTTCTCCGGCATACCGCCAGACACCTGCAACGCCCTGGTAGGCTCTCCGACCCCCTAGGCTCGCCGCCAGTGAGCTCGCCTCTCGCCGGAGACGACGACGCTCACACGCCGTCGATCTCCTTTCTAATCCAACGGCCCCTTTTGCTCGTACCGCTTCACTGTGTTAAAACACACTGACAGGTGGCCCCCACCTCGTCAGGGCAGCCCACTCGCACCCGTGGCTTGTTGGGCTGCGCAGATGAAAATTAAATACCGTTTCGGCCCGTTAAGGTTTCCCGCCCAAGCCCAAGGTTCAAATATAGATTTAATCTTAATTCGAATGTGCTGCTGATGGTTTAGTAAAATTTGAATAGTTTGAAATCTGCCAAACCAAATTTAGCAAACTTTATACCGTTGGAAAGCCCATGAATTTATCTAGCTAATGCCACTCGGTCCCACCTCCATTTTCAAAGTAGATTTAATTTGATAAAAAAGACAAGAAAGGGACTTTTGAACATTCAAACTTTATTCAAATTTCAACCATAATAGATTTTGAATTGATTCCAACTCTAATAAATCACAAATGATGTCCTCTAATTGATTATGCAATAATATAGATATGTTATTTGTATGATCATGGACTAGATGAAATAAAATGACTATGTAGTCAATTCTAGAGCAATTAAAATTGAAATTCAAATTTAACAAATAATATGAGAGCTACCCTCTCATTTAAATCTTGATCCTAAGTAATATTACCAGGGGAAAAGACTTATGCTAATGAACCCCTTATAATTATTACTTAGATATTTTAATTCATTTAAATGTTAGTATTAAACTATGTGAAGTGTAGCACTTCAATTAAATTGTACTCACATATAATAGATATGAAATGTTGACTTGGGTCAACCTATATTTCATACCTGAATATTATATGATGAGATTAAATCTTAATATGAGGTAATGAGGAGAAAGTGATTTCTCTAAGGAGCTACATACCAAAGTTAAGAAATAGTAATAATAATAAGAGGAAATTATTTTTCTCTTAAATAAGAACTCATCCAACAATCCACCATGCCATGTTTGATTGATGATAGGATTAGTGTGTGAACCCTTTTAAGTGTTTCTAGTTTAGTATGTGAGCTTGGTTTAGTATTTATACCTCGTATTCGTATATAGACGCTAGTAACGAGGAATACCAAGAGGAGGAGGCCTACTCACAGGAAGAAGAAGAGAACTTCGATAACTACTCAGCTCAAGGCAAGCTAACCCTTGCTAAACACAAGTGCTTAGCTCTACAAGAGCAAAGGCACCATCACCCTTTACTTTTATGTATTACCTATCCCATGATTTTACTTACTTTTACTTTTGCTTATTTATTACAAAGTACTTTTTGATTTATGATTCACTTGGTCTAGAGTAGAACAATACTTGGATTTAGATTAGCACAACTCAAAGCTAGATAGCACCCCTCATATAGTTGCTAGTGCTAATCAATTAAAATTGACTACTCTAGATGGGAACATGGTGAAGTGAAATGACTTTGAAAGAAAGTAAAGTGGAGATGGATGTGAACAAAAGAAGATGGTGATTTTTGATAAAATTGATGATGGGGTTTGAATGCGATACCCTTCCAATTATACAAGTACCCCCACAATACCTGATTATGGGTAGGGCTTAACTAGAAATTTGTGTGTTTTAGTATGGGTTCCCTCTAAACAAGCATCATAGGGGTTACGCCGAGGCTGCCTCCGTATATGAGAAATAATGTGAATATGAGGTGAATGTACGACCCAAGCCTCGTGCGCTCCCGGGTTAACAGTTGGTTTTCACCGGGAGGCCAAGCTCATGGGGAGAGGTGCCTATACTAGGACATATAAGTGAAAGGTTAAGGTTGATGATCCGCGTACTGAGTTACGATGATTCGGGGTTATCCTCGACGGATGTAATCAAAAGTTGTGGCACAAGAGTACAACCTCTCCAGAGTGTTAAACCTATTCGAATAGCCGTGTCCGCGGTTATGGACGATTGGAAAGGCCATACTATCTCCGTTGTCGAATTCCGAAATGATGAATTTGAATGATGACTTGACTTGAATCCCAAATGAATGGTGGGAATGACACTAATGTTCCCACTTGAGTTAGTCAAGCAAATGATGGGTTTTTACTAAATGTTTACCGAATTAAAACTTGGCTTTATGCAAATAAACCTAGAGCTTAGCACCCCTTACTACACTTAATATATTTTACCTTAGTATTAGTTTGCGAGTACTTTAAAGTACTCATGGCTTTGCCCCGGCTATTCAAATGCCGGACTTTGAAGAGGAGCAACAGTATCAGGATGACGGACAACAGGACGTCTACGATAACTAGGATCGTCTTCTAACGTCAAGCGTTGCCTGTGGAATAGATAGTCCACTACTACTACGCTTCCGCTACTTATTGGTGATGTTGTAATATTGGATCATGTGATCCCTTGTTGTAAGACATTATGTGTTGTAATAAATGATGACTCTGAACTACTTACTATTATGTCTCGCAAAAACAATCTTCCTGGGATTGCGATGTATGATGTAATAGGGCATCCGGACTTAAAAATTCGGGTGTTTACAGCGGCACCCCATCCGCACCAACCCGGTCGGTGTATAGCAACACCCCGCTCAGGGGGCTGCTGTCTGCCGACCAGGTCGGCGGAAACAGTGTGCCGCACACCCCAAGACAGGTAGCAGTTTGATGGGCAGTGGCCCATCAGATCAGGTACGTACTTTTTTTCTTTTCTCTGTTTTTTTTTCATTTTTGGAAATCCGAACTTTTTCTCGAAAATCAAAATAATTTTCAACAAATTTAATTTTGAAATATGAACTTTTTTATGAAATCTGAAGAATTTTTTTTTTTAAATATACCATTTCAAAAATCGGAACATTTTTCAAAAAAAAATCCAAAATTCGAATGAAATATGAACACATTTTGAATTTTGAACGAATTTCCATATATGAACAAATTTCCATATATGAACAAATTTCGATTTATTTCCTTTTACGTTTTTCAAAATCTGAAATATTTTTAAATCCAGCTTTTGAAAAATTCGAAAGTTTCAATTTTATAATATTTTTAAATGATTTTCAAAATCTAAATGTTTTCTTGAACATTTTTCAAAAAAATTAACATTTTTTGAGTTTGAACATTTTTTAATTTTGTTGTTTATAGAAATTTGAACATTTTTGGAATATAAATTTTTATAAATTTGAACATTGTTCGAATATAAACATTTTTCCAATACGAACATTTTTTAGAATGAACTTTTTCTGAATTTGAACAATTTTCAAATTTGAACACTTTCAAATTTTTCTAAGATTTGAACATTTTTTAAATCAGCATCTATTTTAAAAACGAACATTTTTGAATATGAAAACTTTTCAAAATATCTACAATTTTAAAATTTAAACATTCTTTTTATAATCTTATAGTTTTCGAATCTAAATAAATAAAAACAAACAAAAAAGAAAAACATAAAAGAAAAAGGAAAAGGAAGAAAACAAACCCAAAAGAAATAGAAAGCAGAAAAAAAAACTGCGAACTGGGTCAACCAGGCAAGCCCATACCGCGCGCGAGGGTGTGTGGCGCACGGTAATGGCCGACCTCGTTGGTGTATAGGAATTGTTTGTGGCCGCGTGCATGCGGAAATACTACAAGGTGACCACCTGGTTCGCGGCCCATAATGCCTTTTTTCTCATTCTGATTTTTTTGGTTTTTCTGGTTCTTCTTGTTCTCTATTTTGGTTTTTCATTTTTTCTGCTTTCCTTTTAGCATTTTTTTAAAAAAATAACCAAAAATATATAAAAAGAAAATTTGATTAAAAAATCCTGAAAAAAATTAGATCAAATTTTTTTTCTCAAAAAGTTTTATTGAACAAATTTTATTTCTAAGCAAAATTATTTGTTTAACAATTTTTTAGGTTGAATATTTCTCAAATATGAATATTTTTTGCTAAAAAAACCTCAAGTTTTTTAAGTAAAAGGTTTTAACAAAAGAAGAGGAAATGAGAAATCTTGGGAAAGCTTTACGTGGGAAGGCCCACTAAGGAGCATGCGCGGCGGAGCTGTGCGTGTGGCGGTTTATCCTACACACGCCGAAGTGAAGTATAGGTGCACCCCCTGTGGCTGTGGCCTGGGAGCTGGGCAGGACACGCTCATGATTGGTAGGGTCATCTTGGGTCATCTCTAGCTGGGCATGGGCAGCCTGACCCGGACGACCTGACTTGACCCGGCCCGAAAATCCCGGGTTAGGCCTAGCTTGCATGTCGGGCCGAGTTCGAGCCTGATTTTGGAGTCTGAACGTCGGATTGGGATAGATTCGGGCTTACATGAAATTGGATTTAAGCCTAGTTTGGGTCGGGCTTTCCTCCGTTCGGGCCTGGTTCGGGCCTGATTTGTAAGCCCGAAGTTCGGACCGGGCGGGGCTCAGGCCTGGGAATTTACGATCGGGATTTTTAAAGCCCAGCCCGAAAACCAGCCCGGCCCGAGAAATGCCCAGTTGTAGGGTCACCATAGGAACGCCCTCTAGGTCGGATACTTGACCCACATTTCCCACCGGCTCCGACGCGTGGGGCTGTGGATGGCAGGAGCGCATCTCCGTCGCCGGTTGGCATCACCAAGACTTTGTCATCGCTGCATCCCGACGAACGGGCTCCTAGCTTCTGCCTGTCAAGGGGTGTTCTTTCCTTCTCTGCTGCTAAAGGGGTGTTCCTTCCTGCTTTGCTGCCAAGAGATCCCTCCGGCTTCTGGTTCCGTCCCATTGTTGTTCCTCGCATTGGTGAACATTTTCATTACACCTAGGATGTCGGGTTGTGGATGTAAGGACTCCATTATGTAGTAGTCTCTTAAGAGGTCTTGCCTCCGGGTAAACCTGCTTCTTTCCGGCGCCTTCACTAGCCGTTTTTTATTATGTTAACATTAGATATCGTGCATTTAATCATAAATGTTATGAGCAAATGAGAAAGGTCCATCATAACAAAGGACGTTGGCCTTCTTTCACACACGGTCACGCCATTTGCATATTCCCTTCACCGGCTAGGACCGGAGACCGAAGGTTTATGCTAGGGCATAAGCTTTACTACCCCCTTGACTTTGAGCTAGTTGCTAGAATGTTGCGGCATCACTCAGCCAGTCCAACGTGTCAGGGTGGTGCTCAGTCAGTCAAACTTCTGTAGCGATCGAGGGGTGTAGGCACGCTACTAGATAAGACCTTGGATAAACAAGAATTTCGAGGAAGCGAGTTGGTATGCGCCGATCACGCAATCCTAGTGTAGCATGGTCTTGCCAAATATAGGGAGCCGACGGACCTTTAGGATGTGCATAGCCTTTCGATTTCAGCACCAGCCGGACGTCTTGACAGTATGGCTGGTATACCCACTTCTCTATTATGTCGGTGCATACTTCTAGGTTGCGGTAGGAAAAGGGCTCACCCAGACCCCCCTAGAGCATGCAAGATTTTCTCTGAGAGATTTCTGGATGCCTGAGCACTTATCCTTCAGGCACATTATGCCTCGTCTCGAAAGATGGTAGCATGCTTTCCTCGCGATTGCTTCCTATGGTGGGAATCTATCCTTCAGACAACTTATGGCCAATCTGGAACGATGGTGGCGTGCTTTCCTCACGACTTCTTTCCGCACATATGAGTGCAATACTTGGCTCAGGTCGGGTGTTTAGGCAGTTGTGTGCCACCATCGTCTTGTAGCTGAGTAGATAGTGGTTGATTCTCCATACTGCCTAGATTGGTGCCATAGAATGGACACCTTCTGGATGGCGGCATTTTGACGCCTTCCGCCCTTTAGGTGAGTTTGTTGGGGGATCAGCTCCGCGCATCGAATGCCTTCTTCTTGGACTAGCTTTCCTGATCTGCTTGCCGCCCGGAGCATGACTAGAATCCTGCTATGGGGGCGCTTGGTGCTCAGCAGGGCCTCGCTTGTAGAACCTTGCCCATAGGTAAAACCATCGATGGAAAATCCCAACTCTCGGATGGTCTTGGGGTGAGCCCCTGACAACATTTCGGGTAGGATGTGATCCCTTACTCTGAGGAGGAACTTAACAATGATGTAAGTCTCTGGGTCCCCCAGGGGCCAGTTCGCTTCTGTAAGAAGAAGGAAGAAATAGCCCCGAGCGACTCGTTGGCTTCTGGTTAGAATGATACCAAGTTGGGTATCGTGTAACAAAGGAAATGAAACTCGACGTTGAGGTTCAAGCGATAAAGATAAATCCGTGGAAGGCGTAGGGACCGTTATGGTTTTCAAGAACCGCCTGATGGTCATTGATCGGATAGTCGTCTCGATCATGTATGCGAATTCCCGAACCCATAGGGTGGAACACTTAAGGGTATACGACGCTTTGAGATGTATCCGCAATCATTGGAGAAAAGAGAGAGAACACTAGAATTGTTTCGAAGAGGTATCAGAATAAGTTCCAGGGTCAATGAATTGTTCGGAGGCTTAATAATACATTTTATTATTTTAATTAGATGAATTAAATATTTGAAATATAAATAAAATAGGGACACCCTCTAATTGGGCCACCATTGGGCAACCCAAGAAGGGGGGCCAGCCGAGCCCCGGCCACCCAAACCCTAGGGGGCCGGCGGCGGCGGCTTGGAGGCCCCACCTCCTCTCCCCACACCCCCTATATAAGGAGCCCCCTTGGCTCTTCCTCGTTCATCCGCTTGGCCTTTTCCATCTCTCTCCCCCTCTTTCCTCACGTGCGTGTTCCCGAGTTAGAAACGTGAAATCGGGAGATCTCTACACCATATGCACACTGTCATGTCGCTGGAACATCGGTCTGGATCTTCTTCTTTCGTTGCTTCGCTGGACCGGAGCATGGGTAACGTCTATACACCGTACGTGTGTAGAACTGCGGAGCCGCAACATTTGGGGCGCTTCATCGTTTGTACTTCTACTCGATCTTGAGATAGGCGTCGATGTACATCTTCGTCGACAATGTTCATTGTGAACATAACACTTTTGGCCTTCAAGTGTATGAACATCGAACACCTCCGTTAGTTTGCATCTCCATATAATAGATCTTGGCTATGTTATTCTTTCATAGGAAATGTTTTGTTTTCTATAACGAAACCCTACACATCTTGAGTCGGTACGATGTATTCTTGCTCCGACAACCACCAATGATCCTCCCAATCACTACCATGTCGGAGCTATGTTGGGGCCATCCGAATTTTGGATTAGGCGACTGACGTAGACGAAGAGGGGCTCTTCTTCCTCCTACCACGGCGGACGGGAGTGTGCTAGATTTCTCTCACGCCTTGGGCTGGGATGCTTCCTTATACCATGAGGAAGCCTCCCAGCCTAGGCATCTCATGAGGTGTACGTACCGAGGGATGGCCTCGAACTTCACGAGTGCGGGGCACCCTAGAATGACGTTTTAGTGTTTCTTGAAGTACACCACCTCAAAGGTCATGGTTTCCGCATGAGTGTTCCCTAGGCCACCAAAGCCAACCGTCAAGGCCACTCATACCTGCGTTGGGACAACCACTCTGGGAACCACCCCTGGATCATCATGCACTGCTAGGAGTGAACTGTAGACCAGCGGAAACCTAGGAGATTAAATGCAAGTCGATGGAGCAAGTTGAGGCCTCTACCGCCATCCATGAGAACCCGAGTGAGCCAGTTCCCGGCTACCCAGGGCATTCATCTTGATGGGCGATTCGCGGTAGTTCTTCTTTCCGGGCTGGGGGTTCTTGGAGAGGCAAGCGACGTGGTAGTTACTCGTTGATCATGCCTACCCCTAGGGCTTCTAGTACTTTCCCTACCATCCTGGACGAAGAAGGTTGGGGAATAATCCATCCACGCCATGGGCTTGGCTTGTGGGGAGCCTCATCACTGCTAGCCTTGCATCCTTGAGGGCGGGGTGGGGGCGAGCCCGGCCTGGATCTTCCTGCAGATTCCCGCGATGAGGCAGGTTTGACGCGCGATGGAGTGGTCATCACCGGTGATTAGTGTGACTGACATATATACCCATTGAAGTATTGGTGGCACACTAAGCCCCTACCTGGTGCGGCAATTGTCGGGTTTCGATTCCTGGTCGTAAGTTCGCATATAGATGGGGACTTGTGACAACGATTCCATGTGGCAAAAACCCCAGGCACACATGAGACATGCATACATGTTTAGCCCGGGAATAGATCACCGATAACAACCCTACTTCCTTGTGGTGGTGGTTTGTATTGATGTGTGTGGTACTGGTGAGTTTGTGAGCGGATGTTGGCTTCCGATGGGAAGTCGGTTGGTGCATGTTCTTACCTTCTGGGCAAGACAAGGCTATGAAAGGTGGAAAAGGAAAAGATCTATTCACATCGTTTATCTTCGAGTGCAAGAGATGAGGGAGCTCAAGCTTGGGCAGCTTGGGCTCCTAGGGGTTGCAATGTGAGATTGCTTAGGTAGTGTTCAGGTTCGTTCTCCTTGGTCCCTCACTCTGTGGTAGAGGGACATATTTAGGGGTGGCGTCGCTTGTGAAGGACTGACCCCCTGATGATGTCATCGTACCTCGAGCATAGTGGTCGGGTCACGCTGGCGTCACGACAACGCCTTTGGTATGGGGAATCCTTCCCCGTACCTGATTGTCGGGGACACGACCGGTGAAGGTGGTAAGGCCCTCTTGAGTCTTGTCACCTCCACACGATGCAGTGACGTGATCGGCACATGGTCATGTCTTCTTCCTCCCTCTCTCATGTGACATGCCCCTTAGGCAAGTCGGAGAGAGAAATTCATTCTTTCTTGGGCCGGCTTCCGGGAACCCGGTGAAGGTATGCATAACCTCAACCTCCTGCCTAGACTTCGCGCTTATCCGGGTACCCTTTAGTTTGGTTCCCCATCACTTATGCGTAGGCCGATGCAGAGGGCCCCCAAGGAGTTTGGCATGGCACAGAAGGATATATCGTGGGAACACATAGCATCCCGGAACAAGGGCCAAGGTCAAAAGTTGGGACAGGACGAGGGAAGGCCCTCGTCACTTGATAGTTGCAACCCCTTTGTCGTGTAATAGACAACTTTACCTCATCAGAACTCCCAGTTGTAGTGTGAGGGGCAACATCTTATCAGCCATTGTGGTATCCCCTTCAAGTTATAAAAGGAGGACCGCCACAAGAGGAGAAGAAAGAGAACCAAGTAATAGGCTAGCGAGCTCCCTTGTCTAGGATTCCCTGTAAGGGGAGAACACTGTGTAAGAACCACTCCTTCGACAAGCAATACAATCAGCAAGAACTAGGGCCGTTAGCCTTCAGGGGGCCTGAAGCTGGGGAAATCCTTTGCGTGTTTGCAGTTTAACGATGATCTAGAGCTTTATTGTCGCCCACTATCGAATATCTAAAAGGGGTATTAATATCTATGATGTCTGTGTTTCCACACATGGCATGTGATCAGGATGGGGCGCATTACGATGGTGACATAAGTAGAAAGAGGGGGTGAAACCCTAACTCGGTCGCGCATTAATATCTCGGTACCTTTGCAGTGACATGAGTACCATCAATAGCCCCAATGCAATCTTGTAAAAAAAATTAGCACACAGCCATGTTTCTGACAGTACCACACATCTAATAGGTAGAACGAACATGATTTTGTACTCACCCTAAAATAGGGGAACCACCTGTAGCTGTTCTTGATCTTGGTTGGTGTGTTTATTGATGATGGCTTGATCATTTCACCTCTGAGCTCCCCAATTGCGTACAACACCTGCTGGAAGTACGTACAGAGAGATAGTCTCTGTGGATCGCCTGAATGTGATATGTATGACTCAGAACCTCTGGTTATGACCGACGACATGAAGAAACATTGCGACTTGTTCTTCGACGGAGGTGTGGATGCTATCAGTCAGCAGTCCTCTACTCCTGAACGTTTTCACAAGTGCATAGAAAGGGGTTCTTCTCATCCGTAGCATCTGGATAGCCTCTACGTCGTTGCGGTCGAGGAAAAGCAGCATGCCTAACTGCTCTCTTGTGCACCATCATGCAAATGATGAGTGTTGCGGCGTGATGCACAAGCTGGAGCTGGTCAGTCTACTCAAACAAGATCTATGCATTGCGAACGGTCTTATCAAACCCAACTAGTTCTACCAACATGAGTCTAACACTACAGTAGAGCAGAGGAGTTTCCGCTTAGCTCCGTCATGGTGGACGAAGGACACGGCCGAAAGCCGCCGCATATGTGCGCAGGCTACGCCGCGGCTGGAGAAGAGGGCCCTGGTCCGGCGCCGGAGACCGAAGGGAGATGCGCGCTGTCAGATCTGGGTCGCCGCCGCCGGTGCGAAATTTGGGGGAAGGGAAAATTTGGGAGGGGGATAATGGAGAGGGTAACTGAAGAGGGAGGTTATCCCTACCTTTGCCGCGCAACACCGCTGGGATTTCGGCTTCTCCCGCCATGTCGAGGCGGAGCTTCCGCGCGAACGGTGTTGTCGATTTTCGTCTCACCAGGGCTTGGCCCTGGAGAAACTGTCAAACCGGACGTTCCTTCGGGGCTCGTCCTAGGGGTGCTTTAAAACTCGTGCTATGCAAGAAGGCGACTGAGCCTAGGGAACCAAACGACCCAAAAAATGTTGGGCCGATGCGAGCCAAGGAACGGGCAGGCTACCAAACGCACCCTTGATCGTGTGTGGAGGTGTGATGTGCCGTAGCGGCGTGTACACGTAGATGCGTCGTCCAAGGTACGTCAAGCCATTTTCCACAAGCTCGGCGAACCACTGATGATGAGAGAGAATCCCTTCTCCGAAGCAGCCAAGTGAGCACGACACAGCCGTGGAGGACAGCGGGCCTGAATAACGCCATCCTATTGTGTCTGCCATCTTTTTCAGTTGTCGCCGCCTGCCACTGGATGGAAAATTGACGTCGATTCAACATTATGCATTGACTTGGAAGAATCGGGTCAGTCTTCCCCGTGGCTGTGATACAATTCACAAATGACGCCATTTCCTTCCGAGTGACAATGACTTCTTATAGAGAGTTTAAAGTTGCACAACAGCACAAGCGGAACGAAGTTATTCAAAAGTAGGGAACCTGAGAGATGAGCCATCGAGCTATATGCATGCTTAATTCTCATTCATCAAGGCGAGGTTATAAATTCGATGACAAAGGAAGTCGGCATCAATTAGGAGGGGATAAGACGTATGTTTGTTCTGCATCAAAGACAGATAAGTCAAGGGCTTTTTTCACAAAAACTTCAAGGGAACGTGAGGCTGAAATAGTGAAATACCAGGAAAACTCAAAAGAAAGGTCGATATTCCAACAAAGCATAGCAAGCGCACCGTGGATGGAAAATTGGCGTCCATTTCAATATTTATGCATTGATGAACCGGGTCAGTCTTACCCGTGGCTGGGATACAATTTACAAATGACGCCATTTCCTTCCGAGTGACAACGACTATTTAGATAGTTTAAAATTGCATAACAGCACAAGCAGAACAAAATTATTCAAAATTAGGGAACCTGAGTGATGAGCCATCCAACTATATGCATGCTTACCCGTAAAAAAAACTATACGCATGCTTCACCCACATTCATAAAGGCAAGGGTACGAATTCAATAACAAAGGAAGTCGGGCATGTATCAAGAGGGGAGACGACGTCTGTTTGTTATGCATCAGACACATAAGTTGAGGACTTTTATCACAAAACTCCAGGGAAACGTGAGGCTTTAAATACCTAGAAAACTAAAAGAAAGGTCGACATTTCAACAAAGCATAGCAAGCTCACCGTGCACAAACGAGGAAGAGAGGCCATGCCGTGCAGGAGAGGGCGCATACCAGGAGCGGCTGCCATGGCTGGATGGCAGCTCCGCCCGCTCGTGCTCTTCTTCTTCTCAGTGATGCCCCACCGAGCGCTCTCGCAGGGACTGGCGCTGCCGCCAGAGTCACCAATGGAGCGGAAGCGGAACATAGCGTGCAACAGCGTTCCGTATCCATTTGGCGCCAGAGGCAGCTCCCTACCCGGCTTCGAGGTAACTTGCGGCCAAAAGAATGAAGCCATGCTGCAGATCGGCGACAATAGCTACAAAATCCACGACGTGTCGGTGGATGAAGGCTTTGTCGGCATCTTCGCCGGGCCTATCCGCCAAGTGTGCTATGACCGCAATGGGATGTCGACCCAGACCAATGGAACCGGTAATATGAGCTTGGGAGGGACACCGTTCTCCTTCTCCATGCGCAATAGGCTGGTGGTAACCGGATGCAATTACAGGCTATTTGCCAAGTTCAGCAACTCGTCGACCAGCAACCCATGGCAATCTAACACTACCAGCTGCACCTCCTCGTGCGATGGTAACACCGTCGATTGCCGTGACAACATAGCCTGCTGTGACGCCCACATACCGATAGACGCCGCTCAAGAATTCACCTTGCAGTTCGACAAGATATCATCAGGTCAAATCACCGGCGACGAGAACGGCACTTGCAGCGCTGCCTTCTTCCTTGACCAAAACGACCCAGACTTCATGGGTGGCACAGGTGGTGGGCAGAGGTCGCTGAAAGACCTGCTGTTGCCAGCTGGTGAACGCAGGATGAGCTTGGATTGGGCAATTGGGGGCGGCACATGCGACCAGGCCCCGACCTACAGTTTGGCGCCGCTGTACTGCAACAATATGAGTATATGCATCGACACGCCCCGTGGAGCGGGTTATCTCTGCAAGTGTAATGCAGGGTACAACGGGAATCCCTACACTGCGGATGGATGTGCAGGTAAACATTTTTTTTCATCCACCATAGAGATACCTATCCCTGACCTACAATATTGACTAGAAAGATGCAATTCATTTGACAGGACACAATAGTCAGTCTTCACGATTGTCTAAGAAAATAGCCAGGCTTCAACTATCTTGTAATTTAGCCTAAGTAGATTTACAAATAAGTTCTTTCTAGAAAAAATGGCAATCACCTGGTTCCATTTTTATCTTTGTCAGCACAAAAGTGTTCTTTTACATCAGCTACAGAGATAAAGCCACTGCCGTATCAGGCAAGATCGTGCATGGATCCATCACTAGCAAAAGAGTGTCCTTGCAGATCTTCAATTTTCTTTGCTCCAAGAATCTCTATCCATATAATCTTTATATACAGCCATCTGTAATCCTTAAAAGGAATAGAATTTCTTACTTCCTACGTACACCAGACAGCAGCTGAATAGCACATCTGAAGATTTTCTTCTTATCAATTATCCACATTCATGCCATTTTGTCTAAAATATTAACACTATCACCCAAGTGATATCTTTGAATCCAATAGAAAGCTAAACTGTTACCGGAGGAAAATAACAATGACAATAATGAAGTGAATACTTGAGCCTGCTTGTGGATGCATGTGAAACCTCATATGCCATGAAAATTGCTTGTTGATAGAGGAGAAAAGCTTTGTCCAATTTTATGTTGCTATTATTCCTTCTTATTTGATTTCTTCCATCAAGTTCCCTAAAGGGGGTGTGGAGGCTATGAACTTCCAGATGTCCAATTTTATTCGGAATGAAGGTGAAGCAAAAGGCATGCCAATTTGCTAATTTCAGCCCGGATTTGTAGAAAGAATGATTTTGCTGACTAGCTCACTAGTTCGATTGTCCCTTGTACAGAACAACAGAGAAAATTGTACCTGCTTTTATGAATAAAAATATGCCTCTCTGATTTCTGAAATGAAGTGTTGCAACGCTGGTTTAGATATCGACGAATGCCGGAACGACAACAATGATTGCACCTATCCAAAACTCTGCAACAACACCCAAGGAGGTTTTACTTGCTCATGTCCCCGGAACTACAGCGGTGATGGCCATAACACAGGGACAGGCTGCAATATTCCATTTGGTAATGTCCTAATGTCTAGGAATATTTGACAGTTAAACATAGAATGCACTTAACAATTCGCACAGTATCAAAAGCTACAACTCGGCTACTGTTATGCACTATCACTGTTTCTTTTTAAATGTTTGGACATGGATGTGGTCTCCAAAGTATTACCTCTGACCATTATCTTTTATACGAGTTAGGGAACTAAAAGTATTTCATACAAATGCACTTATCACATTTGCACATGAATCCAAATAGTTTTGTGTATGTTAGCTGCAAATTTTAAAGGTAGATTGTATGCATCCTAAACTAATATCAGAAAGAGAACATATAGAGTATCATCTAGACTCTTAATGCAGCCATCATATCCAATTTACTTTATCTTTCACACTTTCTAAGCACACACTTTCACCTTGGTCTCAAGCTGTAGGCATATATATAATATATGTCTATCATATGGTAGAAGTACTTTAGTTTCTCAAGCGACAAGCGCGCTGATGTTTCCAGGTTACAATTAGTGTTGTCAGAAGGTCTAATAATGACCATTCTTTTCAAATGCAGGTTCCCCTATGCAACAACCGCAAGGTATGATAAAAAAAATAACCAGTCCCACAAAAGGACGAATTAGTGCTACTGACAATCTATGGCTATCTGTCAGGTTTGAATATTTGTCCTCCAGGCATGAGTGGCGATGGCCAGCAAAGGGGAAGTGACTGTCAAAACAAAAACAACCACTTCCCTATAAATACTGCTTTGGGTAAGTTGGTCCACACACCTGACAAAAGCGAATTTGATTATTACCTTTTGCTTTTACCATGGTTTTTGAGGCATCCAGGTGGTTTAACGCGATTGCGGGGTGGGGGGGGGGGGTGGTCAACGCCTAGGCGCTTAAAGAGCGAAGTGAGGCGACACTTTAGTTAATTTTTAAACAAATATGCTGATGAATAATATGGCAGCCATGCGTAGACCTAAATAGTTAAATACCTTGAATTTGCTGGTTGTTAAGCCCACATAGCATCCATTCCTCCCATCTTTTTTTTTATTTCTTCCTTCCACAATACAAATCTGCATAAATATGAACAAATTGGTGGGTTAAAACTTGAATTAATTAAATACTGTACTTTAATAGATCACCATCGGTAAAAAACAGAGAGTAAATGCGAGTACACGTGCAAAACAAGGTGACAAACATGAGTGCATTACATATTACGTAACCAATGGTCATATGCAATGCAAGTCCAGAACATAAATAGGTCTAGTTGTCCACAACCACAACACAAAATAAATTAGGTTCCATGCCTTTTACTTCCTGGCAGAGGAGGATGGGGGACGAGATCTGACGGAGGAGGACCTGGCCGCCTGAAAGGAGAGAGCTCCCTCTCTCTCTCTCAATTGATTCGATTCTGTGGCTGGTCTGTTCCCCTCCCTCTCTCCCCTCTGTTTCCCCTCTCTCTAGCCCCCAATTTCCCGCCCAATTTCTATGTTCCCACAATGGTTCCCCCTCGCCTCCTCTGTTTCCCACTCGACTTGTCCATGCCGTCCAAAATCGGCCAGAGTGACGCCGTCCCCGCTTAAGCGACGACTTGGACACCTCAAAGGGCGAATCTGGACGCCTTAGACAAGAGCCTAAGGCGAGCACGGGGCCTTGCCATCTCCTGGCCGCTTGGCCGCTTAAGCGTTGCCTTAAAAACCATGCCTTTTACTTCCTACTCTATTGAGGCAAATCCCAAGTAAAGCAGTTCAGCAATGCTGGTATCCTGATGCTCTGTCTCAAATTAGATCATGCTTAATTAGTCCCATGTACTCGATTAAGGTTTTTGATATGGACTCTACTGTCACAAGTCAGTCGAGTACTCCATGCATGGGATACTTGTGGCTCTGATAAAGTTAGGTTAAATCGTGTGGTTTCTGACAAAACAAAACTAAAACCTGAACCTAGCACTACCAATCGTGAGCATAGAAAGAGACGCCCAAGATAAAAAATTCCGACCGTGGTTAATCTGCACTGTTTCAGATTAAACACACGTGTGCAGTACAACCCTCCTGCCATCGGAACCAAGACATGGTCTCATTCAAGAAGCAAGAAGACTATCAGAAATGCTAGCGAAGAACTTCTCCAGATGATCTATCACACTGCAGAAAAAAAAATCTAGAAACATATTATGTCCAAATATATAAATAAATAAGTCAAAATATATGCTCATTCTATATATTGTCATGATTCTAGTTTTATAAACTCACATACTACAGCCATTAACTTTATAGGTAAGCACTATCACTCCGTAAGTGACTTGACCTCATATCCAGTAGTGAGATTAAGCAATCTCACAAAAAGATTAAGCAAGCATGTATAGCCAAGTACTTTTTTTTTATAGATTTCTACCTTATTTTATAAAGGGTGCAAAATTCAGGCAGGAAGCTAATTCTAGCTCATCAATCACCGATTCTATCACACCCTACAACTCTAGAACCACAGGTCCTATAAGCTAGGACAAAAATAAAAGAGCAAAAGGAAAATGAGAAGACCATGACATGCTGAGGCCTGGCAATTGCTGCCTTCTTTCAAAAATGAGAGATGCAAGTAGAAAAAAATAGCCGGCCGCGGTGCTCCAGGGGTGGGTGGCGCTCGCTGGTGCTTACCAGTTGCCGGCCGCGGTCGCGCGCGGGCGATGCGGTGGTGGCGGTGGTAGCACCCGTCTCTCGTGGTCGCTTCGCCATAAGCTTGGCGGGGTGTTGTGCTCGCCACAGACGGCAGGGGTTGCTCCAGGGCGGCATAGACGGGCCGTACGCGCTATGGCTGCTGCAGCGATATGGCGGAGTGCGGCTGGTGTTGGCGATGAGCTCGGCGTAGTTGACCTGGGGTCTCGGTCACTGCGTCCCTGGGCAGGCAATACTGGTTGTAGTGTTGTCGACGGTGCCGGCTCTATTTCCCACTCCGCGGTCTCATGGTGGTGGCCGGCTGCGGGTTCTGGGTGGGACATCGGCGAAAGCCGTGCAAGGCCTTGGCCGCTGCAGGTTGCGACGACGTCCTCAGTGCCGTGTCCCTTCTTGGAGGCGCCACCAAATGTCCCTCCTTTATCGTAGTTGGATCACACCGCCGTGCTTAATTTGCGGGCTTCTCCGATGGCGCAAAGTTCTCTTCTTTGGCTTTAGGCACACCCTCTTCACCTTCTTTGTGCTTGTCGCCGCCATTGTCTCCCTAGCTACTTTTACACGGTGTTCGATCTGGTTTGGGCGGCCTCCTAGATACCCAGGGGTGGTTTCCTAGGCCAGCGTCATGCCGCAGGTGATGCCGGTGGTTTCTTACTTACGCCGTGGGATCAATGTGTTGTAGGATAAGTGTCAAGGCTGCATCTTGAGGGGTGGTGGTTGGGCTAGGGCGAAAGCTCGGCAAGGCATCGGCCGGTGCGGGTGACGGCGACGCCCTTGGGCGCCGCTCTCCTCCTTGGAGGCGTCTCCATCAAGCCCTCCCCCTTTAGTGTCTCGAGGCAGGAAGATAACCACGCTCTGCGGTCATGGGTGCGCTTTGCTTTCGCATGGGAGATCTATTGGTTCGGGTTAGTTCTCGGCGCCGGGCCCTTGAAACAGAGGACGGCGCTTCCATCGACGGATTCAAGCTCTCTGCCTAGTTAGCTAGTGTATTGTAGCTTGTTTCTCTTCTTCTTTGTTGCTCCCTTTGCTGGATTGTAAGCTGGTAACCCCAGCATTTTGCTGTTTTTTCCTTTATGTTGTTGCTACCGTTGTACGTCTGGCCGGTTGATGGCTTTGTTAATTCAAAGTTGGGCTTTCGGGCCTTATAGCAGTAGGAAGCCCCAAATTCTGAACCCAGTCAAGACACAACAACAAAGAGAATTGGATGTCAGATTGTCAATGCTCACCTGCGTCGATAATGACGGCGCTGGCGGACGCGATTCACGTCCAGGACCACTTTACTCCCCAATTCCCCCTTTGTCGCCTGAAACCCTGACAATCGAAACGCTCTAAAAGCCCAGCACATCCACAATTGCAGATGCGAGCTCCCCACGACCTTCCTGCCCCCCTCTCAGAGCATCTCTAGCAGACCCCATATATTCGCTGAATCTGCAAAATAACCGCCAATTTGCAGTTTTGGTCTAAAAAATGGACCCGGCCAGACACCGCAAATCCATGCAAACTGCAAATTTTTTTTGCAGGGATCAGCATACTCTGCCTCCAACCTGCAGAAACACAGAAACACAGATTCTCGGGGCAAACCGAAGGCAATCTGCATCCCGAACAAGGCGTTCACGCGAGGGAAATTTCAGCCCAACTGTCAACGGCCACCGGACTTGCCGGAATCGGGCTAAAATTCGGCAGACTTGCCAAAATCCGTCCATTGTAAGCGAAGGTGAAGGGGCTGGAGCACGCTGCACACCGGTGGTCTTCCTCGACTTGGGCGGCGCTAGGAGCAGGCTGAGCTCGCCGGTGGACGGCACGGGCCTCGCTGCAGCTCGCATGGGAGCCAAAGGCGGGGAGGCCGGCTAAGGTCGAGGCAGCGACCAGCGCGGCCAAGGGCGGGGCAGGGGCCAGCACGGAAAGGGCGGGGCAAGGGCCGGCGCGGCGGGCGGCAGGTGGAGGCGGGCTTGCCGGGGCGGCGCCGGCACCTGCGGGCGGGATGGGGTGGCGTGTGGGCGGGGCAGAGCCGGCGCGTGGTGACACCGGCGAGTGGTGGCGGGACGGCGTGCGAGATGCTGGTCGGGAGGAGCAGGTGGAAGATAAGGAGAAATGGAAGAAAAATATAAAAAAACTGCTGACAGGTGGGCTATTAGTGGAATATACCCGAATAATGCAGTTATACCGTCACCTTTTGCGGTCGCTTTTTTCGGCCTGCAAATCTCAATTTATGTGGCCTGTTAACGCGTAAATGCGGGTTACGGTTTGAGGAGTCTGCTAAAGATGCTCTCAGCCATTATCTTCGTTGGGATGGACCTGCATACCGTAGTACGCCCACAAGAATGTGTAAGCCGCGGTGTAGGCGCGTTGAATCCCTACCAGAGGAAGCCGAGCCAATTCCCGCACCATGCTCCCCTGCATAGCTTCCATCGGAGATGAAGAAGAGGGAGGCGATATTGTGGAGCCGATGCGGCTAGGAGCTCGCGGAGGCCGGCTAGTGCGTGCGGTGGACTAAATGCGACGCGTGGACATCGAGTGTTCCCGACTTGCCGTCAGTCATCGGCGGGGAGCCCTCCCATCGGTCGTTTGCGTCATTGGCGGGGATCCCGTCAGCCATAGGCAACAAATTTACATAGTGGGTGGAAGGAGATGTGCGGGGGCAGCCGCCGCAGGAACGGTAGTTTCGCCGAGGAAATCCTAAAAGATGAGGAGAGTGGAATTTAGAGGAAGAGTCCAAGAGGCGCACAAGGGGCTGAGCCGGAGCTGATGGTGTGACCTGTGACCATGCAAGGGATCTGTGTTGAGTTGACCTAAACACTGGAACGACTTAAGCCGTTTGATCATCCGATTGTATTTCATTAAGTTTGTGCCTTTATACTAGTAAATAGTAGAGATAGAGATGGAGATACACGAGAAGGCTACCTGGATGAAATGCATCTTCGCTAATGTTAAAGAGATACGTCAGTATTGCATCTGCATGGGCGTAATCAGAAGTAACTCCACACCTGTCAGCATTTTTTACAATGTTAGTTTCACATGTGTTACATGAAGAACAAAGACTTACATCAGATGCACATGTTTTCATCCAATATTTGCAGGTATTGGCCTTGCACTTGTGGTTACAATAACTACCACATATATGTGCTACTACTGGGGCATGAAGAGAAGAAAGGTGAGAAGAAACAGAGCCGAGTTATTCCGTAAGAATGGAGGCTTACTGTTGCAGCAGAGATTTTCGGCAATCACATCTCAAGATAAGGACTCATCAGCAAAGATATTCAGTGCAGAAGAGCTCAAGACTGCCACTAACAATTATAGCGAGAATCGAATCCTTGGCCGAGGTGCACATGGGATAGTGTATAAGGGTGTTCTTCGAGATGAGGCTGTGGTTGCTGTAAAAAAGTCCAGGGTGTTTGATGAGAGCCAAGTGGAGCAGTTTGTCAATGAGATTACAATCTTATCACAGACCGATCACCCAAATGTTGTCAAGCTTTTGGGATGTTGTCTAGAGACACAAGTTCCATTGTTGGTGTATGAGTTCATACCCAATGGAACACTCTTCCAGCACATTCACAACAAAAGTGCACCTGTCTCCTTAACATGGGAAGATACCTTAAGGATAGCTGCAGAAACAGCAGAAGCACTTGCCTATCTGCACTCTACATCTTCTACACCAATCATTCACAGAGACATCAAATCAAGCAACATACTGTTGGACAAGAACTTTGTGGCTAAAATATCAGACTTTGGTGCATCAAGATCAGTCCCATTTGACCAAACTCATGTAACCACCCTTATTCAAGGGACAATAGGATACCTTGATCCCGAATATTTCCAAAGCGGCCTGCTCACAGAGAAGAGTGATGTCTACAGTTTTGGAGTAGTTCTTGCAGAGCTCGTGACAAGGCAGAAGCCTATTTCTGTAGGCAGGCCAGAGGAATCGTGCAACTTAGCCATGCATATGGTGATTCTATTTAATGAAGGACGGCTACTTAAGGAGATAGAGCCACACATTTTGGCAGAAGCAGGTGAAGAGCAACTTTATGCAGTTGCACAGCTCTCTGTGAGATGTTTAAATATGAATGGACAAGATCGACCCATTATGAAGGAGGTGGCATCAGCTTTGGACCAGCTAAGAAGGTCATTCACCAAGGAGAAAACTATTAGAAAAAAAGATGAACCTGTACAAGAAAACAATGAACAAGAGCACCTTCTACGTGAGGCAAGCTCGATTTCCAGCCTGCACTACTCAGAAGGAAGTACACAGTTGAGCATGGAGGCCGAAATGAGAGCTTCTTCTCACACGCCAAGATGACGCTTCACATAATATTTCACGTAACCTCACAGACAATGTGCAATGTAATAATGCAAATGATGTATAGCTCAGAGCAATCACTATTTACTTATTTAGGTCAACAATCACAACGGGAGAAATCCTTGTCTCAACTGTGGGGTCAGATCCAATTCTACTTCTGAGATCTACAAATTTGAATGGTATGGCAACTGTTCATTCATTTTGATCTAAATCAAGCATCAAAAAAACCTCCCTCGCCTGTCCGACATCGACATGTATGCAAAACCAGTGGAAGGAGGAGTGCCCGTAAAAACCTACTCACACACACCTAGTTAGCCCCACTCAGGATTAGGTTTTCATTGTGCAGTTTGTCCATGGTTGCGAAGAAAGTATGCTGATTTGAATTTAATGCATTGGCTTGCATTATTCCAATTCTTATTAGCACTTGATGCCCAGCTTAAGGATGGACATTATACACACAATCAGTTACTCTAGTGTACACATATGTTGGTGATTTCCACACATACCGATCAATGCTCATGGCTTCATGGGTATAGTTTTACCACTTCAGGGGCTGTTTGGAATGGGTGCAAGGCCACACAATGTTTACACCTACTCCAAACAGGACCTAAAGCATAGTCGACCCGAATCTTAGATGGAAATATGCAGGCTACGAATAATACAATTCCTTTCCCCAAGTAAGTTACCAGATCCACCTAGTTTGATCGACATTTCAAGCCAAACATCATGATTGGTCTTCCAAATAGGGAGTACTATAACATATTGCGATTCAAGCGAACCACCCTGGCCTCTGCATTCTATCGCACATCCGTCTCCAAACTGTTCCAAGAGTTCAGTACAAATCAGGGGGGAAAAGGCACTCTGTCAACATGACCGAAACGGGAACGGAGCACACCAAGGTTGCGTCAATCGAAATAGATATGACCGACTAATTTGATCTGAATCGGGCTTAAACCAAGCAGGACTACTGCTACTGTACTAGTTTAGCGTCTATTGCACACGCCGCCATTCAGCAATAGTAAAAATACAGAGTTCAAAATCCTAGGGTTCTAGATCTTTACCTCGCTGCCATGGCGCCAGGCACGGCGGCTCCAGCCCCGGGTGGCCTCCCCGAGCGACCTCCAGCCCAATCGGCGCCCATACCCTCCCAGGATTCGCGTTGTTTGGTGCTACATTTTTGTCGGCCCGGACCTCGGTCCTCGACGGCAGGGTGAGCCGACCTCCCGAGCTTCACGGTCGTTGCCGAGGGCCGAGGCTAGCCGCTTCTTCGTCGCCCACCCGGAATCCAGTCCGTCCCATGGCCTCGGTCAAACCACTGGCGAGGCATTGCGGCTGGCTTTTAGGCACGCGACAAGGTGGCTGCCGACCTGCCCTGCCACACATTGTGACAGAGGACGAGGAGGAGATGGCAGAGGCTTCGGGCCGAAAACCGAAATGGACTGGGAATAGAGACCCAAGTTGTCACAGCAAGCCTGAGTTTAGGCCTGTCACGGAGTTGAAGCCCAAGGAAGCGATATGTTTTTCTTTCTTCGGCCAATCCAGGAAGAGTGCTCGCGAAATCGTTAAAAAAAGGCCGACCTTCACGAAGGGAAGACAACTAGCTCCACACGCGACAAATAGCGCGCTGTGGTGCCAGAAAATCACTGGGAAGTGGTCTCCCTGCTCGCCACGTGTCGCAAGGGGAAGCAATGAGGGAGGAGAGAAGACGGGGGAGGCTGGGTTGTGTCAGTTTTTTCCTTTTTTTCTAGATTCGTTTTTTTTCAAAATGAATTATCTTGAGAACCGTAAGTCAAAATTACGAACCCGTTTTCACTTTTGAGATCCTCGTGTCGAGATCTTCGAAACTAGATCCCATGTTGATAGGTTTGAAGATATTTTTTCCCGTACTTCCAATAGTAGTATGATTGTACATGTGGCGTGTACCTAACTGTACTCGTGTTTCAACTGATAAGTACCTCTGTTTTTAGTGTGTTTGGTGCAGTTTTTCCCTTTACTCGGTAACTGTACTTGTCCGTGTGTTACCTGTATTAACTCGTGTGCGCGACTGTACTCGCTCGTGTGTGCGATTGTACTTCTGTACATGTACTTGCTCGTGTTTACGACTGTACCTGCTCGTGTGCGCGACTGTACCTGCTCGTGTGCGCGACTGTACATGCTCGTGTATGTGACTGTAATTCTGTACATGTACCTGCTCGTGTGCACGACTGTACCTGCTCGTATGTGCGACTGTACCTGATCGTGTGTGCTACTGTACTTGTGTACATGTACTTGGTCGTGTGCGCGACTGTACTTCGTCGTGTGCGCGACTGTACTTCGTCGTGTGCGCGAGTGTACCTACTCGGTGCGTTTTTGTATTTGTACTCGCCTGTATGCGCAACTGTACTCGTGTGTTGTATGTAACTGTAATCGTGTGTTATACACAAGTGTACTCGTGTGTTGTATGTAACTGTAATTATGTGTTATGTATAAGTGTACCCGTATCGACAAAACGAGATGAGGTTGCATTCATAGGCTAGCATGCATGTGCGTGGAGGTGCACGAGCTCGAGCAAGCTACCACGCACGCGGCCAGGTACGCGCACGAGTTGGGACTTGGGAGAGGTACGTACGCGCACGGCGCCACGAGCGGAAAGAACGCGGAGGTGCCACGCGTCAGCACATCGTTAGCTGGTAGGTCTTTGAAAAGGTTGGTCTTTATCTAAGGACACCCTGGTGCTCGCGATTTTTTCTTGCATCACATACAGTAGATGCGAACCGTTTTGCCCAGGAGCGTGAGCTTTCTGCCCCTCTCCCTCCTCTTGCCACTCTGGCGCCAGCTTTGATCCGTTGTTGGGTAGTTGTAACGGCACTCATGTAAATAAATCTGTTCCAACTCCACTTCCACACCGGCAGCGACCTTCATGGCGGTGTCTCAAAATTGTTGGCAATGTGGGCTTGTCGACCTTCCAGGTTGGTAGCTTGGTCTTCTCACCTTACTTCAAATCTAGCGAGATCCATTTATCGGCATGTCGTTGGTGTTTGTCGTTATCCACAATGGCGCTGGGTACCAGGACGAGGTGCGTGCTCTGGAGCAAGGATTTTTCGTTATTTTCCTCGACTTTGTCGATGGGATGCTATGGATCTTGGTCCAAGATAGTAAAGGGACGCCCCCGGTCGACATGCCACAACAACATGCGCCTCGCTGTTTGCAGCGGGCCTCTTCATCGACTCACAAAGTCTCGTTAGCGATGGTGCTCTTTGGATTTGGCAATGGTGGAGGCTCGGCGTCTCTTCCAACGCGTTTCTAGGCTGTGTTGAAGTTTGGCGGCGGTCGCTAGCTTCGGCGAGTGCAAGAAACCCTAGAGATAGTTTTGTATACTTTTGCCCTTTAAGGGCTCCTTTGATTCAAAGGATTTGCATAGGAATTGTGTAGGATTTGATTCCTATGGGAAAATTTTCTATACATGTTGTTTGATTCATAGGAACATATCCTATAGGAAAAATTCATATAGAAATCTTGTAGTGCAATTCCTATAGGAAAAAAGCATTAGCTCATACCTCATGGAAAAATTCCTTTGCTACAATCAAACAAATTTCATCTTCCTATAGGATTCAAGTAGACATGTCATTCCAATCCTATACCTTTCCTATTCCTATATTTTTCCTATCCTTCAAATCAAAGGAGCCCTAAGATTTTTTCTGCAAAGCTTTTTTCAAGACAACTATTTTCTTCTAATCTATCTCCAAATTTATTTACTCATGTAACTTAATTTTCTATTAATGAATGAAATACGTGGTTGCTCACAAAAAAGGAGGAAAATATTGGTTGCACACCAATGACTTAAAACGAGTGCACACCTTCCAACAGGAGGAAAATGTTGGTTCGTTCCAACTTTCAAGCGCAGTAGCGAGAAAGATGTTACTCCCTCTCTCTCAGTTTACTAGGCGTGCACGTGTATCTAGATCGTCAATTTGATCTATATAATATAAATTATATAACATAAAAGTTATATCATTAGAAAGTATAAAACCTAAAGTTTTTAATGATATATTTTTTGTAATATATACCTTATGTTAAGTTGGTCAAATTGACGACCTAAAAATACGCGTAGAACTAGTAAACTGAAACGGAGGGAGTACTAGTATTTTTTTCATCAAATTTTTTCAACCCTTGCAGTATGTTTCTGTCCATGCAATCTTTGTTGCCTCTAGTTACGAGGTAGCAAAGCTACCCTTGCAGTATGGAGTACATACATACAGGTGGCCTCGCGCGCCACAGTCATGTGCAATACATTATACATGATGGCGGTGCCAGAAGTTCAAGTCTTTGTTGTCATGTCAAATCTATAATGTCAAATACATGTGTTTTTTACTAATCACTACGGGAGAGACGGCATGTGCCGACGGCCAGCCGATGTGCCGACGGCCAAATGTCGGGGCCGTCGGCACAGAGGCCCTGGTCGACCGGCGACGGAGCTGACCGTCGGCACAGGCCGGCCGTTGGCACACTCGCTGGCTACACCGACGGTCACCGTCGGCGCAAATCGGACCGTCGGCACGAGAAGGTGGCGACCGAAGGTCACCGTCGGCACGGCCACGGCCGTCGGTACACGCGCGGACATGCGGGCCCGGCCGTTAGGGCTGTCACGGCGCCGTCTACTGGTGTGCCGACGGTAGCCCACGGCGCAACGGCGGCCGTCGGCACGAGGACCGAAAACTGGGTCCCCCTTCTTCTGTGCCGACGGTCACCCACGGCACAAACAAGACCGTCGGCACAGCTATTTTTTTTGTTTTTCCATTTTTTTTTGCACCAAAGAGATAATTATTAATCCCAATCATTTTTTTTGTTTATTTATTTCTCACTGCTATTTTGGCGAACCCCTTTGCGGGAAACCTATATATATGTATAAGGGCGGTATAGAACCCCTTCGCCGTAAATCGAACCTCGGAGGGGTGAATGGCCCACACACGATACAAAATACTTAAGACCCACACACGATACAAAATACTTAAATAACTAATCTCACACACATACCAAAGCGCTTACGGAACTAGACCCACACACGAACCGAAACAAGTACAAAGAACTACACCCACACAGAGGAAGCAAAACACTTAAAGAAACTACACCCACACACATGAACCAAAACACTTAAAGAACTAGACCCACACACAAACCAAAGCATTTAAAGAACACTGGGTCGACACATGACCCGCTAGACACACGGACTCGACACACACATATTAATCGGAGAAGTCGAAATCTTCATCCTCGCTCGGGGGTGTCCTCCGAAGCGGTGGTTGTGAGGTTCCACAACAACCACCGTTCATCATTCTCCCCCATGTCGACGCCTCTCCTTTGGCGTACTCTGCTTCAACCTCGGCCTTCCTCTCGCCGCTTTCCCGCCCTCCTCTCTCTCCCGTACGTCCGCTTCTCCTTCCGGAATGCGCGCGTTGCCTCGACGTCTCCGGGATGGTCTCGCGCCACTCGTGCCATGAACTGCTCGTCCGCCTCGGTGGTATCAATCCGCCGCCGGCCAGCCCCGTACCGCCGCGCTTCACCCCGTGAGCGAAGTAGTGGCTCGGTAGAGAGACTCCGAGCTTCCGTCGGAGACCCGACCTCCGGGAAGTTCATTTCGTGGCGCGGCCGGCCAAACCTCCAAGCCGCAACGTCGTATGCGCGGGCAGCAGCCTCCTTCGTGTAGAAGGTGCCGAGCCACACACGCGTACCACCGGCGGTGATTTCAGCCCGCGAAATGTCCCGCGGGCCGCGGGCGAACGCCGATGAAGCCCGTGTTGCTACGGCGACGAGGAGCCATCTCGGCGGCGGCTCAGCTCGGAGGATTTTGTGGTTCTATTGGATGAGAGAAGTGATGAAGGGAGAAATGTTGCTGGTGCTGTTAGTGGAGAAGCCATGGCTATATATAGGCCGACGAGGGGCCGAAACGGCGGGAAAACATGGCGGGAGAGAATGGGCAGGAAAGGGTGGGCGGGAAAAAAGGGCGGGAGAGAAGCAGCGGGAAAGGGTGGGCGGGAAAAAAGGGCGGGAGAGAAGGAGCGGGAAAGGGTGGGCGGGAAAAAGGGGCGGGAGAGAAGCAGCGGGAAAAGGGTGGGCGGGAAAAAAAGGGCGAGGAGAGATTCCGCATGTATGAGGGGAACTCCCTCGGAGTGAACCGGAGAGAACCTTGGGATCATAGGGGATGGTACTTGTTTCCACATGTACCTATGACCTAAGCAAGCTCAAACGTAGGCATACGCCCACCGGGGGACCCCGATGGGATGCGATCAAAGGGGTAGACGACGCGGTCAACAGAACTAGGGTTTCGTCAGAAATCGAGCATCGGACCTAGGGAATGGCCCCAAAAGTTGTGTGTGTCCACATGGCATGCACAAAAGTGATTTAAGATGGTTCTATATCCAATGCTACCCCCTCCGGGTGTGCCCGGCTTCTCGGACATGGGGTTCCTACACTTAGGCGGATTCCGCATGTATAGGGGGAACTCCCTCGGAGGTGAACCGGAGAGAACCTTGGGATCATAGGGGATGGTACTTGTTTCCACATGTACCTATGACCTAAGCAAGCTCAAACGTAGGCATACGCCCACCGGGGACCCCGATGGGATGCGATCAAAGGGGTAGACGACGCGGTCAACGTAACTAGGGTTTCGTCGTAAATCGAGCATCGGACCTAGGGAATGGCCCCAAAAGTTGTGTGTGTCCACATGGCATGCACAAAAGTGATTTAAGATGGTTCTATATCCAATGCTACCCCTCCGGGTGTGCCCGGCTTCTCGGACATGGGGTTCCTACACTTAGGCGGATTCCGCATGTATAGGGGGAACTCCTCGGAGGTGAACCGGAGAGAACCTTGGGATCATAGGGGATGGTACTTGTTTCCACATGTACCTATGACCTAAGCAAGCTCAAACGTAGGCATACGCCCACCGGGGGACCCCGATGGGATGCGATCAAAGGGGTAGACGGCGCGGTCAACGGAACTAGGGTTTCGTCGAAATCGAGCATCGGACCTAGGGAATGGCCCCAAAAGTTGTGTGTGTCCACATGGCATGCACAAAAGTGATTTGAGATGGTTCTATATCCAATGCTACCCCCTCCGGGTGTGCCCGGCTTCTCGGACATGGGGTTCCTACACTTAGGCAAATTCTGCATGTATAGGGGGGAACTCCCTCGGAGGTGAACCGGAGAGAACCTTGGGATCATAGGGGATGGTACTTGTTTCCACATGTACCTATGACCTAACCAAGCTCAAACGTAGGCATACGCCCACCGGGGACCCCGATGGGATGCGATCGGGGGTAGACGGCGCGGTCAACGTAACTAGGGTTTCGTCGGAAATCGAGCATCGGACCTAGGGAATGGCCCCAAAAGTTGTGTGTGTCCACATGGCATGCACAAAAGTGATTTAAGATGGTTCTATATCCAATGCTACCCTCCGGGTGTGCCCGGCTTCTCGGACATGGGGTTCCTACACTTAGGCGGATTCTCGCATGTATAGGGGGAACTCCCTCGAGGTGAACCGGAGAGAACCTTGGGATCATAGGGGATGGTACTTGTTTCCACATGTACCTATGACCTAACCAAGCTCAAACGTAGGCATACGCCCACCGGGGACCCCGATGGGATGCGATCAAAGGGGTAGACGGCGCGGTCAACGGAACTAGGGTTTCGTCGTAAATCGAGCATCGGACCTAGGGAATGGCCCCAAAGGTTGTGTGTGTCCACATGGCATGCACAAAAGTGATTTGAGATGGTTCTATATCCAATGCTACCCCTCCGGGTGTGCCCGGCTTCTGGACATGGGGTTCCTACACTTAGGCGGATTCCGCATGTATAGGGGGAACTCCCTCGGAGGTGAACCGGAGAGAACCTTGGGATCATAGGGGATGGTACTTGTTTCCACATGTACCTATGACCTAACCAAGCTCAAACGAAGGCATACGCCCACCGGGGGACCCCCGATGGGATGCGATCAAAGGGGTAGACGGCGCGGTCAACGGAACTAGGGTTTCGTCGTAAATCGAGCATCGGACCTAGGGAATGGCCCCAAAAGTTGTGTGTGTCCACATGGCATGCACAAAAGTGATTTAAGATGGTTCTATATCCAATGCTACCCCTCCGGGTGTGCCCGGCTTCTCGGACATGGGGTTCCTACACTTAGGCGGATTCCGCATGTATAGGGGGAACTCCCTCGGAGGTGAACCGGAGAGAACCTTGGGATCATAGGGGATGGTACTTGTTTCCACATGTACCTATGACCTAAGCAAGCTCAAACGTAGGCATACGCCCACCGGGGACCCCGATGGGATGCGATCAAAGGGGTAGACGACGCGGTCAACAGAACTAGGGTTTCGTCAGAAATCGAGCATCGGACCTAGGGAATAGCCCCAAAAGTTGTGTGTGTCCACATGGCATGCACAAAAGTGATTTAAGATGGTTCTATATCCAATTCTACCCCCTCCGGGTGTGCCCGGCTTCTCGGACATGGGGTTCCTACACTCAGGCAGATTCGCATGTATAGGGGGAACTCCTCGGAGGTGAACCGGAGAGAACCTTGGGATCATAGGGGATGGTACTTGTTTCCACATGTACCTATGACCTAACCAAGCTCAAACGTAGGCATACGCCCACCGGGGGACCCCCGATGGGATGCGATCAAAGGGGTAGACGGCGCGGTCAACGTAACTAGGGTTTCGTCGGAAATCGAGCATCGGACCTAGGGAATGGCCCCAAAAGTTGTGTGTGTCCACATGGCATGCACAAAAGTGATTTGAGATGGTTCTATATCCAATGCTACCCCTCCGGTGTGCCCGGCTTCTCGGACATGGGGTTCCTACACTTAGGCGGATTCTCGCATGTATAGGGGGAACTCCTCGGAGGTGAACCGGAGAGAACCTTGGGATCATAGGGGATGGTACTTGTTTCCACATGTACCTATGACCTAACCAAGCTCAAACGAAGGCATACGCCCACCGGGGACCCCGATGGGATGCGATCAAAGGGGTAGACGGCGCGGTCAACGTAACTAGGGTTTCGTCGGAAATCGAGCATCGGACCTAGGGAATGGCCCCAAAAGTTGTGTGTGTCCACATGGCATGCACAAAAGTGATTTAAGATGGTTCTATATCCAATGCTACCCCCCCGGGTGTGCCCGGCTTCTCGGACATGGGGTTCCTACACTTAGGCAGATTCTGCATGTATAGGGGGGAACTCCTCGGAGGTGAACCGGAGAGAACCTTGGGATCATAGGGGATGGTACTTGTTTCCACATGTACCTATGACCTAAGCAAGCTCAAACGTAGGCATACGCCCACCGGGGGACCCCCGATGGGATGCGATCAAAGGGGTAGACGACGCGGTCAACGGAACTAGGGTTTCGTCGTAAATCGAGCATCGGACCTAGGGAATGGCCCCAAAAGTTGTGTGTGTCCACATGGCATGCACAAAAGTGATTTAAGATGGTTCTATATCCAATTCTACCCTCCGGGTGTGCCCGGCTTCTCGGACATGGGGTTCCTACACTTAGGCAGATTCCGCATGTATAGGGGAACTCCTCGGAGGTGAACCGGAGAGAACCTTGGGATCATAGGGGATGGTACTTGTTTCCACATGTACCTATGACCTAACCAAGCTCAAACGTAGGCATACGCCCACCGGGGGACCCCCGATGGGATGCAGTCAAAGGGGTAGACGACGCGGTCAACAGAACTAGGGTTTCGTCAGAAATCGAGCATCGGACCTAGGGAATGGCCCCAAAAGTTGTGTGTGTCCACATGGCATGTGATACGTCTCCAACGTATCGATAATTTCTTGTGTTCCATGCCACATTATTGATGTTATCTACATGTTTTATGCACACTTTATGTCATATTCGTGCATTTTGTGGAACTAACCTATTAACAAGATGCCGAAGTGCCGCTCTCGTTTTCTCGCTGTTTTTGGTTTCGTAAATCCTAGTAACGAAATATTCTCGGAATCGGACGAAATCAACGCCAAAGTTCCTATTTTCACCTGAAGCATCCGGAACACCCGGAAGGACCGCGAGGGGGCCACAGGGCCACCAAACCCTAGGCCGGCGCGGCCGAGGGGGGCCGCGCCGCCCTATGGTGTGGCCCCCCGTCAGCCCTCCCGCGCCGCCTCTTCGCCTATATAAAGCCCCCGGATCGAAAACCCGATACCAATTGACGAAACCCACGTAAACCTGCCGCAGCCGCCGCCATCGCGAAGCCAAGATCCGGGGGACAGGATCTCCGTTCCGCACGCTCGCCGGAGCGGGGAAGTGCCCCCGGAAGGCTTCTCCATCGACACCGCTGCCATCTCCACCGCCATCTTCATCACCGCCGCTCGCTCCCATGAGGAGGGAGTAGTTCTCCATCGAGGCTCGGGGCTGTACCGGTAGCTATGTGGTTCATCTCTCTCCTATGTGTGTCAATACAATAATCTCATGAGCTGCCTTACATGATTGAGATTCATATGATGATGCTTGTAATCTAGATGTCATTATGCTAGTCAAGTGGGTTTTACTTATGTGATCTCCGGAGACTCCTCGTCCCACGTGTGTAAAGGTGACAAGTGTGTGCACCGTGTGGGTCTCTTAGGCTAGATTTCACGTAATACTTACTCATTGAATGGCATAGTGAGGTGCTTATTTATATCTCTTTAAGATTGCAGCATGTTGTATCACAATTTATCCATGTGCTACTCTAGTGATTTGTTATTAAAGTAGTTTATTCCTCCCGCATGTGTGCAAAGGTGACAAGGCGTGCACCGTGTTAGTACTTGGTTTATGCTATGATCATGATCTCTTGTAGATTATGGAGTTAACTATTGCTATGATAATATTGATGTGATCTATTCCTCCTACATATGCATGAAGGTGACAGGGTGCATGCTATGCTAGTACTTGGTTTAGTAGCGTTGATCTATCTTACACTAAAGGTTACTTAAACATGAGCATTATTGTGGAGCTTGTTAACTCCGGCATTGAGGGTTCGTGTAATCCTACGCAATGTGTTCATCATCCAACAAAAGTGTAGAGTATGCATTTATCTATTCTGTTATGTGATCAATGTTGAGAGTGTCCACTAGTGAAAGTGTAATCCCTAGGCCTTGTTCCTAAATACCGCCGAGTTACTACCGCTTGTTTACTACCGCTGCGTTACTACCGCTGAGTTACTACCGCTTGTTTATCGTTTTATCGCGTTACTATCGCTGCAATACCACCACCATCAACTACACGCCAAGCACTTTTCTCGGCACCGTTGCTACTGCTCATACTTATTTATACCACCTGTATTTCACTATCTCTTCGCCGAACTAGTGCACCTATTAGGTGTGTTGGGGACACAAGAGACTTCTTGCTTTGTGGTTGCAGTGGTTGCATGAGAGGGATATCTTTGACCTCTTCCTCCCCGAGTTCGATAAACCTTGGGTATCCACTTAAGGGAAACTTGCTGCTGTTCTACAAACCTCTACTCTTGGAGGCCCAACACCGTCTACAGGAAAGGAGGGGGAACGTAGACATCAAGCACTTTTCTCGGCGCCGTTGCCGGGGAGGAAAGGTAAAAGGCTCTCATACTACGGTCTCATGTAAAGTATTTTTCTGGCGCCGTCGTGTGTGTGCTCGAAGCTATTTCCTTTAGATCCTGCAATTGCATCTTTTTGTTTCTTGTTTACACTAGTTTGGCATAATGTACAAGAGTGAGCTTCTTATTCTATTTCCTGATTTAAAACATGGATTGTTTGATGCGAAAATTAAAAAACCTATGAAATCTTCTTTGCATGCCGGTAGTAATATTAGTATGAACGCTTTGAACACCATTGTTGACAATAATATAGAAAGTTCTAAGCTTGGGGAAGCCGGTTTTCATGATATTTTTAGTCCCCCAAGCATTGAGGAGAAAATTTTCTTTGATGATACTTTGCCTCCTATTTATGATGATTATAATGATAGTGGTCTTTTGGTGCCACCTACTATGGAGAGTGAATTTGATTATGATTACAATATGCCTCCTATATTTGATGATGAGAATAATAATGATAGCTACTTTGTTGAATTTGCTCCCACTACAACTAATAAAATTGATTATGCTTATGTTGGGAGTAGTAATAATTTTATGCATGAGACTCATGATAAGAATGCTTTATGTGATAGTTATATTGTTGAGTTTGCTCATGATGCTACTGAAAGTTATTATGAGAGAGGAAAATATGGTTGTAGAAATTTTCATGTTACTAAAACACCTCTCTATGTGCTGAAATTTTTGATGCTACACTTGTTTTATCTTCCTATGCTTGTTACTTTGCTCTTCATGAACTTGTTTATTTACAAGATTCCTATGCATAGGAAGCATGTTAGACTTAAATGTGTTTTGAATTTGCCTCTTGATGCTCTCTTTTGCTTCAAATACTATTTCTTGCGAGTGCATCATTAAAACCGCCGAGCCCATCTTAATGGCTATAAAGAAAGAACTTCTTGGGAGATAACCCATGTGTTATTTTGCTACAGTACTTTGTTTTATATTTGTGTCTTGGAAGTTGTTTACTACTGTAGCAACCTCTCCTTATCTTAGTTTTGAGTTTTGTTGTGCCAAGTTAAGCCGTTGATAGAAAAGTAAGTACTAGATTTGGATTACTGCGCAGTTCCAGATTTCTTTGCTGTCACGAATCTGAGCCCACTGCCCTGCAGGAAGCTCAGAAAATTATGCCAATTTACGTGCATGATCCTCAGATATGTACGCAACTTTCATTCAATTTGAGCATTTTCATTTGAGCAAGTCTGGTGGCCTAATAAAATCCATCTTTACGGACTGTTCTGTTTTGACAGATTCTGCCTTTTATTTCGCATTGCCTCTTTTGCTATGTTGGATGAATTTCTTTGATCCATTAATGTCCAGTAGCTTTATGCAATGTCCAGAAGTGTTAAGAATGATTGTGTCACCTCTGAACATGTTAATTTTTATTGTCCACTAACCCTCTAATGAGTTGTTTCGAGTTTGGTGTGGAGGAAGTTTTCAAGGGTCAAGAGAGGAGGATGATATACTACGATCAAGGAGAGTGAAAGCTCTAAGCTTGGGGATGCACCCAGTGGTTCACCCCTGCATATATCAAGAAGACTCAAGCTGTCTAAGCTTGGGGATGCCCAAGGCATCCCCTTCTTCATCGACAACATTATCAAGTTCCTCCCCCGAAACTATATTTTTATTCCGCCACATCTTATGTGCTTTTTCTTGGAGCGTCTGTTTGTTTGCTTTTGTTTTTGTTTGTGTTTGAATAAATTGGATTACATCATGCTTGTGTGGGAGAGAGACACGCTCCGCTGGTTCATATGAACACATGTGTTCTTAGCTCATAATATTCATGGCGAAGTTTCCTCTTCGTTAAATTGTTATATGGTTGGAATTGGAAAATGATACATGTAGTAATTGCTATAAATGTCTTGGGTAATGTGATACTTGGCAATTGTTGTGCTCATGTTTAAGCTCTTGCATCATATACTTTGCACCCATTAGTGAAGAATACATAGAGCATGCTAAAATTTGGTTTGCATAATTGGTCTCTCTAAAGTCTAGATAATTTCTAGTATTGAGTTTGAACAACAAGGAAGACGATGTATAGTCTTATAATGTTTTCAATATGTCTTTTATGTGAGTTTTGCTGCACCAGTTCATCCTTGTGTTTGTTTCAAATAAGCCTTGCTAGCCTAAACCTTGTATCGAGAGGGAATACTTCTCATGCATCCAAAATACTTGAGCCAACCACTATGCCATTTGTGTCCACCATACCTACCTACTACATGGTATTTTTCCGCCATTCCAAAGTAAATTGCTTGAGTGCTACCTTTAAAATTCCATCATTCACCTTTGCAATATATAGCTCATGGGACAAATAGCTTAAAAACTATTGTGGTATTGAATATGTAATTATGCACTTTATCTCTTATTAAGTTGCTTGTTGTGCGATAACCATGTTTATCGGGGAACGCCATCAACTCATTGTTGAATTTCATGTGAGTTGCTATGCATGTTCGTCTTGTCCGAAGTAAGGGCGATCTACACCGAGTTGAATGGTTTGAGCATGCATATTGTGAGAGAAGAACATTGGGCCGCTAACTAAAGCCATGTTCCATGGTGGAAGTTTCAGTTTTGGACAAATATCCTCAAATCTCTAATGAGAAAAGAATTAATTGTTGTTGAATGCTTAAAGCATTAAAAGAGGAGTCCATTATCTCGTTGTCTATGTTGTCCCGGTATGGATGTCTAAGTTGAGAATAATCAAAAGCGAGAAATCCAAATGCGAGCTTTCTCCTTAGACCTTTGTACAGAGCGGCATAGAGGTACCCCTTTGTGATACTTGGTTAAAGCATATGTATTGCGGTGATAATCCAGGTAGTCCAAGCTAATTAGGACAAGGTGCGGGCACTATTAGTACACTATGCATGAGGCTTGCAACTTATAAGATATAATTTACATGATGCATATGCTTTATTACTACCGTTGACAAAATTGTTTCATGTTTTCAAAATCAAAGCTCTAGCACAAATATAGCAATCGATGCTTTTCCTCTATGAGGACCATTCTTTTACTTTCAATGTTGAGTCAGCTTCACCTATTTCTCTCCACCTCAAGAAGCAAACACTTGTGTGAACTCGTGCATTGATTCTTACATATTTGCATATTGCATTTGTTATATTGCTTTGCATTGACAATTATCCATGAGATATACATGTTACAAGTTGAAAGCAACCGCTGAAACTTAATCTTCTTTTGTGTTGCTTCAATGCCTTTACTTTGAATTATTGCTTTATGAGTTAACTCTTATGCAAGACTTATTGATGCTTGTCTTGAAGTGCTATTCATGAAAAGTCTTTGCTTTATGATTCACTTGTTTACTCATGTCATACACATTGTTTTGATCGCCGCATTCACTACATATGCTTTACAAATAGTATGATCAAGTTTATGATGGCATGTCACTCCGTAAATTATCTTTGTTATCGTTTTACCTCGCTCGGGACGAGCAGTAACTAAGCTTGGGGATGCTGATACGTCTCCAACGTATCGATAATTTCTTGTGTTCCATGCCACATTATTGATGTTATCTACATGTTTTATGCACACTTTATGTCATATTCGTGCATTTTCCGGAACTAACCTATTAACAAGATGCCGAAGTGCCGCTTCCGTTTTCTCGCTGTTTTTGGTTTCGTAAATCCTAGTAACGAAATATTCTCGAATCGGACGAAATCAACGCCAAAGTTCCTATTTTCATCGGAAGCATCCAGTAACACCCGGAAGGACCGCAGGGGGGCCACGGGGCCACCAAACCCTAGGCCGGCGCGGCCGAGGGGGGCCGCGCCGCCCTATGGTGTGGCCCCCCGTCGAGCCCTCCCGCGCCGCCTCTTCGCCTATATAAAGCCCCCGGATCGAAAACCCGATACCAATTGACGAAACCCACGTAAACCCGCCGTAGCCGCCGCCATCGCGAAGCCAAGATCCGGGGGACAGGATCTCTGCTCCGGCACCGCCGCCGGAGCGGGGAAGTGCCCCCGGAAGGCTTCTCCATCGACACCGCTGCCATCTCCACCGCCATCTTCATCACCGCCGCTGCTCCCATGAGGAGGGAGTAGTTCTCCATCGAGGCTCGGGGCTGTACCGGTAGCTATGTGGTTCATCTCTCTCCTATGTGTGTCAATACAATAATCTCATGAGCTGCCTTACATGATTGAGATTCATATGATGATGCTTGTAATCTAGATGTCATTATGCTAGTCAAGTGGGTTTTACTTATGTGATCTCCGGAGACTCCTCGTCCCACGTGTGTAAAGGTGACAAGTGTGTGCACCGTGTGGGTCTCTTAGGCTAGATTTCACAGAATACTTACTCATTGAATGGCATAGTGAGGTGCTTATTTATATCTCTTTAAGATTGCAGCATGTTGTATCACAATTTATCCATGTGCTACTCTAGTGATTTGTTATTAAAGTAGTTTATTCCTCCCGCATGTGTGCAAAGGTGACAAGTGCGTGCACCGTGTTAGTACTTGGTTTATGCTATGATCATGATCTCTTGTAGATTATGGAGTTAACTATTGCTATGATAATATTGATGTGATCTATTCCTCCTACATATGCATGAAGGTGACAAGTGTGCATGCTATGCTAGTACTTGGTTTAGTAGCGTTGATCTATCTTACACTAAAGGTTACTTAAACATGAGCATTATTGTGGAGCTTGTTAACTCCGGCATTGAGGGTTCGTGTAATCCTACGCAATGTGTTCATCATCCAACAAAAGTGTAGAGTATGCATTTATCTATTCCGTTATGTGATCAATGTTGAGAGTGTCCACTAGTGAAAGTGTAATCCCTAGGCCTTGTTCCTAAATACCGCTGAGTTACTACCGCTTGTTTACTACTCGCTGCGTTACTACTGCTGAGTTACTACCGCTTGTTTATCGTTTTATCGCGTTACTATCGCTGCAATACCACCACCATCAACTACACGCCAAGCACTTTTCTCGGCACCGTTGCTACCGCTCATACTTATTTATACCACCTGTATTTCACTATCTCTTCGCCGAACTAGTGCACCTATTAGGTGTGTTGGGGACACAAGAGACTTCTTGCTTTGTGGTTGCAGGGTTGCATGAGAGGGATATCTTTGACCTCTTCCTCCCTGAGTTCGATAAACCTTGGGTATCCACTTAAGGGAAACTTGCTGCTGTTCTACCAACCTCTACTCTTGGAGGCCCAACACTGTCTACAGGAAAGGAGGGGGAACGTAGACATCAGCATGCACAAAAGTGATTTGAGATGGTTCTATATCCAATGCTACCCCCTCCGGGTGTGCCCGGCTTCTCGGACATGGGGTTCCTACACTTAGGCAGATTCTGCATGTATAGGGGGGAACTCCCTCGGAGGTGAACCGGAGAGAACCTTGGGATCATAGGGGATGGTACTTGTTTCCACATGTACCTATGACCTAACCAAGCTCAAACGTAGGCATACGCCCACCGGGGGCCCCCGATGGGATGCGATCAAAGGGGTAGACGACGCGGTCAACGTAACTAGGGTTTCGTCGTAAATCGAGCATCGGACCTAGGGAATGGCCCCAAAAGTTGTGTGTGTCCACATGGCATGCACAAAAGTGATTTGAGATGGTTCTATATCCAATGCTACCCCTCCGGGTGTGCCCGGCTTCTCGGACATGGGGTTCCTACACTTAGGCGGATTCCGCATGTATAGGGGGAACTCCCTCGGAGGTGAACCGGAGAGAACCTTGGGATCATAGGGGATGGTACTTGTTTCCACATGTACCTATGACCTAACCAAGCTCAAACGTAGGCATACGCCCACCGGGGGACCCCGATGGGATGCGATCAAAGGGGTAGACGGCGCGGTCAACGTAACTAGGGTTTCGTCGTAAATCGAGCATCGGACCTAGGGAATGGCCCCAAAAGTTGTGTGTGTCCACATGGCATGCACAAAAGTGATTTGAGATGGTTCTATATCCAATGCTACCCCTCCGGGTGTGCCCGGCTTCTCGGACATGGGGTTCCTACACTTAGGCGGATTCCGCATGTATAGGGGGAACTTCCTCGGAGGTGAACCGGAGAGAACCTTGGGATCATAGGGGATGATCCTTGTTTCCACATGTACCTATGACCTAACCAAGCTCAAACGTAGGCATACGCCCACCGGGGACCCCCGATGGGATGCGATCAAAGGGGTAGACGGCGCGGTCAACGTAACTAGGGTTTCGTCGGAAATCGAGCATCGGACCTAGGGAATGGCCCCAAAAGTTGTGTGTGTCCACATGGCATGCACAAAAGTGATTTGAGATGGTTCTATATCCAATGCTACCCCTCCGGGTGTGCCCGGCTTCTCGGACATGGGGTTCCTACACTTAGGCGGATTCCCGCATGTATAGGGGGAACTCCCTCGGAGGTGAACCGGAGAGAACCTTGGGATCATAGGGTATGATCCTTGTTTCCACATGTACCTATGACCTAACCAAGCTCAAACGTAGGCATACGCCCACCGGGGGACCCCGATGGGATGCGATCAAAGGGGTAGACGGCGCGGTCAACGTAACTAGGGTTTCGTCGTAAATCGAGCATCGGACCTAGGGAATGGCCCCAAAAGTTGTGTGTGTCCACATGGCATGCACAAAAGTGATTTGAGATGGTTCTATATCCAATGCTACCCCCTCCGGGTGTGCCCGGCTTCTCGGACATGGGGTTCCTACACTTAGGCAGATTCTGCATGTATAGGGGGGAACTCCCTCGGAGGTGAACCGGAGAGAACCTTGGGATCATAGGGGATGATACTTGTTTCCACATGTACCTATGACCTAACCAAGCTCAAACGTAGGCATACGCCCACCGGGGGACCCCGATGGGATGCGATCAAAGGGGTAGACGGCGCGGTCAACGTAACTAGGGTTTCGTCGTAAATCGAGCATCGGACCTAGGGAATGGCCCCAAAAGTTGTGTGTGTCCACATGGCATGCACAAAAGTGATTTGAGATGGTTCTATATCCAATGCTACCCCTCCGGTGTGCCCGGCTTCTCGACATGGGGTTCCTACACTTAGGCGTATTCCGCATGTATAGGGTGGAACTCCCTCGGAGGTGAACCGGAGAGAACCTTGGGATCATAGGGGATGGTACTTGTTTCCACATGTACCTATGACCTAACCAAGCTCAAACGTAGGCATACGCCCACCGGGGACCCCCGATGGGATGCGATCAAAGGGGTAGACCGACGCGGTCAACGTAACTAGGGTTTCGTCGTAAATCGAGCATCGGACCTAGGGAATGGCCCCAAAAGTTGTGTGTGTCCACATGGCATGCACAAAAGTGATTTGAGATGGTTCTATATCCAATGCTACCCCTCCGGGTGTGCCCGCTCTCGGACATGGGGTTCCTACACTTAGGCGGATTCCCGCATGTATAGGGGAACTCCCTCGAGGTGAACCGGAGAGAACCTTGGGATCATAGGGGATGGTACTTGTTTCCACATGTACCTATGACCTAACCAAGCTCAAACGTAGGCATACGCCCACCGGGGAACCCCGATGGGATGCGATCAAAGGGGTAGACTGGCGCGGTCAACGTAACTAGGGTTTCGTCGTAAATCGAGCATCGGACCTAGGGAATGGCCCCAAAAGTTGTGTGTGTCCACATGGCATGCACAAAAGTGATTTGAGATGGTTCTATATCCAATGCTACCCCCTCCGGTGTGCCCGGCTTCTCGGACATGGGGTTCCTACACTTAGGCGGATTCTCGCATGTATAGGGGGAACTCCTCGGAGGTGAACCGGAGAGAACCTTGGGATCATAGGGGATGGTACTTGTTTCCACATGTACCTATGACCTAACCAAGCTCAAACGTAGGCATACGCCCACCGGGGACCCCCGATGGGATGCAATCAAAGGGGTAGACGGCGCGGTCAACGTAACTAGGGTTTCGTCGGAAATCGAGCATCGGACCTAGGGAATGGCCCCAAAAGTTGTGTGTGTCCACATGGCATGCACAAAAGTGATTTGAGATGGTTCTATATCCAATGCTACCCCTCCGGTGTGCCCGGCTTCTGGACATGGGGTTCCTACACTTAGGCAGATTCTCGCATGTATAGGGGGAACTCCCTGAGGTGAACCGGAGAGAACCTTGGGATCATAGGGGATGGTACTTGTTTCCACATGTACCTATGACCTAACCAAGCTCAAACGTAGGCATACGCCCACCGGGGAACCCCGATGGGATGCGATCAAAGGGGTAGACGGCGCGGTCAACGTAACTAGGGTTTCGTCGTAAATCGAGCATCGGACCTAGGGAATGGCCCCAAAAGTTGTGTGTGTCCACATGGCATGCACAAAAGTGATTTGAGATGGTTCTATATCCAATGCTACCCCCTCCGGTGTGCCCGGCTTCTCGGACATGGGGTTCCTACACTTAGGCGCATCTCGCATGTATAGGGGGAACTCCCTCGGAGGTGAACCGGAGAGAACCTTGGGATCATAGGGGATGGTACTTGTTTCCACATGTACCTATGACCTAACCAAGCTCAAACGTAGGCATACGCCCACCGGGGGACCCCCGATGGGATGCAGTCAAAGGGGTAGACGACGCGGTCAACAGAACTAGGGTTTCGTCAGAAATCGAGCATCGGACCTAGGGAATGGCCCCAAAAGTTGTGTGTGTCCACATGGCATGCACAAAAGTGATTTGAGATGGTTCTATATCCAATGCTACCCCCTCCGGTGTGCCCGGCTTCTCGGACATGGGGTTCCTACACTTAGGCAGATTCCCGCATGTATAGGTGGAACTCCTCGGAGGTGAACCGGAGAGAACCTTGGGATCATAGGGGATGGTACTTGTTTCCACATGTACCTATGACCTAACCAAGCTCAAACGTAGGCATACGCCCACCGGGGACCCCGATGGGATGCGATCAAAGGGGTAGACGGCGCGGTCAACGTAACTAGGGTTTCGTCGTAAATCGAGCATCGGACCTAGGGAATGGCCCCAAAAGTTGTGTGTGTCCACATGGCATGCACAAAAGTGATTTGAGATGGTTCTATATCCAATGCTACCCCTCCGGGTGTGCCCGGCTTCTCGGACATGGGGTTCCTACACTTAGGCGATTCTCGCATGTATAGGGAACTCCTCGGAGGTGAACCGAGAGAACCTTGGGATCATAGGGGATGGTACTTGTTTCCACATGTACCTATGACCTAACCAAGCTCAAACGTAGGCATACGCCCACCGGGGGACCCCGATGGGATGCGCTCAAAGGGGTAGACGGCGCGGTCACCGTAACTAGGGTTTCGTCGTAAATCGAGCATCGGACCTAGGGAATGGCCCCAAAAGTTGTGTGTGTCCACATGGCATGCACAAAAGTGATTTGAGATGGTTCTATATCCAATGCTACCCTCTCCGGTGTGCCCGGCTTCTCGGACATGGGGTTCCTACACTTAGGCAGATTCTCGCATGTATAGTGGGAACTCCTCGAGGTGAACCGGAGAGAACCTTGGGATCATAGGGGATGGTACTTGTTTCCACATGTACCTATGACCTAACCAAGCTCAAACGTAGGCATACGCCCACCGGGGACCCCCGATGGGATGCAGTCAAAGGGGTAGACGACGCGGTCACCGTAACTAGGGTTTCGTCGAAATCGAGCATCGGACCTAGGGAATGGCCCCAAAAGTTGTGTGTGTCCACATGGCATGCACAAAAGTGATTTGAGATGGTTCTATATCCAATGCTACCCCTCCGGGTGTGCCCGGCTTCTCGGACATGGGGTTCCTACACTTAGGCAGATTCCCGCATGTATAGGGGGAACTCCTCGGAGGTGAACCGGAGAGAACCTTGGGATCATAGGGGATGGTACTTGTTTCCACATGTACCTATGACCTAACCAAGCTCAAACGTAGGCATACGCCCACCGGGGACCCCGATGGGATGCAGTCAAAGGGGTAGACGGCGCGGTCAACGTAACTAGGGTTTCGTCGGAAATCGAGCATCGGACCTAGGGAATGGCCCCAAAAGTTGTGTGTGTCCACATGGCATGCACAAAAGTGATTTGAGATGGTTCTATATCCAATGCTACCCCCTCCGGGTGTGCCGGCTTGACTAGGTACCTGAGTTAGCAGCTAGGTTAGTGCTAAGGTTGGTCAGGTTCTAATAACTCGTAGTAAAACGTCTATTGACGGTCACTGTCTGCACGATCATGCCAACTAAGTAACCTAGTAGAACAAGTGCTTACTCTATTCTATTCTTATTATTTTGTAGTAAATAGTGACAATATTTATTTAAAAAAATAAAAAGGAAAATAAAAATAAAATAAAAAATAAAACACACTGTGCCGACGGTCACCGTCGCACATAACTCACCGTCGGCACGACGTGCGGTGGACATAATCGGCATCGACACGCGCGCGGCCCGACCACCTCATCCACACCCCCACCCCGGCCCGCCCTCGCCGCACGCCGCCCACCCCGCGCCGCCGCCGTCTCCGCCGCTCACCCGCCGCCACGCCGCCGCTCGCCGTCCGCCACCACCCGCCGCCACGCCCGGCCGCCCTCGCCTCCGCCACCACCACGCCGACGCCCGCGCCACCTCGCCCGCCCTGCTCCTCGCCGCCGCCACCCGCCAGCGCCCGGCCGCGCCGCCGCCGCCCGTCCGGCCGCCGCCGCGCTGCGCCGTCGCCAGCCGCGCCGCCCGCCGCCTCGCTCCGCCACGCTCGCCGACGCTCGCGCCGCGCCCGCCGCCACGCCGCCCGACGCCCGCCGCCTCGCCGCCCGCGCGCGGCCCCGCCGCGCCCGCAGCCAGCTCCGCTCGCCCGCCCTCGCCCCGCACCGTCGCCGCGCCGCCGCGCGCCGCCGCCCTCGCCGCCGCGCCTCCCCGCCCGCCGCCCTCGCCGCCGCCCGCAATTTTTCTTCCTTATTTTTATTTTTGTGTCTATTTGGTAGTTAGTTAGTTATTGAGCAGTTAATAGTTAGGGAAAATTGAAATGGATAATGAAATTGAAAATGAAATTGAAATTGAAATGCTAGTTGAAAAAGATATTGAAATGCTAATTGAAAATAGAAATTGAAATGCTAAATGAAATTGAAATTGAAATGCTAATTGAAAATGAAAATGAAATTGAAATGCTAATTGAAAATGAAATTGAAATGCAAAATGAAATTGAAATTGAAATGCTAATTGAAATTGAAATTGAAATCTATTTAGCGATGAATTTGCATTGACAAATTTTTATTATTTTAACTAGGTCCCGTAGTGAGCACCCCGCGTGACGACCCCGGATCTTGCGGCGCATCTCTACGGCCGTCGACATCGCCGGTTGTTCGACTACTTCCTCTACAGCCGAGGGTGAGCTGAATTGCCGACTCCCCTCCGCATTTTTTATGTCACTAGATTTAATTTCTCCGTCAAGTCGCGTAACCTAGGTGTCAATTCCCGTCCGCAAGCGTTACGCGGATAAATATGCATTAGTGGTCAGCATATTTTGAACCGTAACGCTTGTGGCATTTACGGGACAGCCGCCGACTCGTAGTTGGGTACGTTTCCATGCTCTGCTCGGGTGCGAGACAGATTTCGTCGCGCCTCCCTGTTGTTCTCCGGATGCACATCCTCTCGGCTTTTGCCGAGACGTGTATCGGGAGAGCAGCGGGGAGGTGCCGCCGAAATTCCGTCTCGCACCCGAGCAGTAACGTGGAGAACGTACCCAACTACGGGTCCGGGGCTGCTAGGAGCCCACCTAGTAGAGATGTAGGTTGATGCACGCGTTTTCGCCGGTAGAAAAATAAAAATATGATGCATTCAATTTCATGCTACTATTTGTTGTTTGTCACGCAATAAAGCAGGATGGCTGATAATGAGTGGATGTACAAGTGGCCGTGTTAGTTCGACTCAAGTGACGGATGAATGGAAATGGAAGACCGATTTGTTAGTGAAGGAGTTAGCTCGTGGTTCGAAGGGGATTGTTCGTCCCCGTTGCCCTTGCAATGTCTCGCAGGAGGCGTCATCCTAAGGATATTCTAGAGATGACTAAACACCTTTGGTGGAATGGGTATATGCGTGACTACGACCCGCCGGCCGACTTTTCTCGGCACGAACGTGATAGAGGTGAGGTGATGCGGCAGCGGATCGATGGCAATGAGAACGATGGCATCTTAAACTTGCTAGATGATCTTCGGGATGCCGACATGCCGTAGTTACCATGGGACGAACAGTCCGAACCGGAGGAACCGCCCGAACCGGAGGGACCGCCACAACCGGAGGAACTTCCGGAGGAGGAACCCGAGCCAACCGCGAGGGCCTTCATTGATATGATGGCCTCAGCCTAGGAGGCCTCTATACCCGGGTGCAAAAATGTCTCAACTTGATGGCATCACGCAGCTTGCTAGCCGACAAGTGCATGTTTGAGAGTACTCGAGCATCCTTTGAAAAGACTCGAGCACAAGTAGGTAACATGTTGCCCGAAGGTCATTGCTTGCCCAAGACCATGTACGAAACGAAGAAAATCTTGAAAGCATTGAAAATGGATTATGTAACATATGATGTCTCGTCCAAAACTTTGCCTTTTGTTTTGGAAAGACTATGCGGATGACAAGTACTCGTGCCAAGTGTGGTCACTCTAGGTATCATGAGGTAGATGTAGGCAATGGTCGAAGAGGCAGTACAAAAGTAGCCATAAAGATTCTTCGTTATCTCCCATTCATCAAAAGAATCCAGCGGCTTTACATGTTCGAGGAGACCGCCAAGCGTATGACATGGCATAAGACCGGGATAAGATTGCAAGACGAGAAGAAACGGGTACCCATGGTACATCCATCTCGATGGTCAATCATGGAAGCGCTTCGATGAAAAGCACCCAAATGAGGCAAGTGAGGCTCGGAATGTTAGAATTGCGATAGCAACCGATGGATTCAACCCATATGGTATGTCGACTGCCGCGTACAGCTGCTGGCCCGTGTTTGTTATTCCGCTCAATCTCCCTCCCGGAGTCGTAATGCAAAGGAAGAACATATTCTTGTCGATGATCCTTCCAGGGCCTCGAATATCCAGGGAAGAAATTGAGTGTCTTAATGCAACCACTTGTGGATGATTTGCACCACTCGTGGCATCACGGTACATTGACATACGACCGAGCATCAAAGAGAAACTTCATCATGAAAGTTTGGTTCCACTATTCGATGCATGACCTACCCGGGTACGCCCTATTCTCGTGGGCATAGTACAGCTGGTAAGTTTCCATGCCCAAGCAGTGCAGCACGAACTAGAATTCGAGCACCTAAAAGCTGGACACAAATATGTTGCCTTTGACAAACACCGCAAGTTCCTCATCCAGGGCATCGGTTCAGATCTCGACAAGAAAAACTTCACGAAAGGCGTAGTTGTGCTTGAACATAAAGAAATACCAAAGTTCAATGGTGCAACCGTTGATGCTGAGCTACGTGCTCTCCAAACCTAGTAAGGAACCCGGCCACCAATTTGAGGGATATGGTAAAACGCACAACTGGACTCACATAGCAGTGCATAACGTAGCTCGAGTATTACAAGGACCTTGAACTTCCCCATAATATCGATATGATGCACACCGAAAAGAATTGTGGGGAGGCATTCCTTAACACCCGCCGCAACATACCGGGCAAGTCAAGGGATAATGTTTCAGCTAGAGTCGATATTGAGGAGATATGTGACAGGGTGGCTCTACACATGCAGCCTCCCGAGGGCAATCGAAAAGGTTGGTTAAAGCCGCATGCCAAGTACCGTCTTGATAGCGCCGACAAGAAGGAGGCATTTACGTGGCTCAAATATGACGTGATGTTCCCCGATGGTTATTGTTCGAATATGAGTAAGGGAGTCAATCTTGCTACAGGAAAAATAAACGGGCTCAAGAGTCACGACTATCATATATGGATT